>NC_134492.1:30892054-31192054 GCF_040206685.1 Ascaphus truei
AAATTAAAAAAAAAAAAAAAAAAAGACTGAACTGCAGCTTTAAGAGATTGATCCAGGAGAGTTGTTGGCCTATCCCTTTGAGACCTTAACGATCGCAGGGGAGCCCTGAACAGACTATGCTGCTAATACCGCCATGGTTGCAACTTGAATGACGGCGGTCTAGGCCTGGCCCCCATGGGGATAGTGCACGTTCTGTGTTCCTCCCCACTCTGCCGCTTGCGTCTATGGCACAGATTTTGTTTCCACCTTGAGGCGCGCATGTGCCGTCATGCGATTACATGATCACACACAAGTAGAAAAATGCCCGACTTGTCTTCTCTTACCGCAGCCCTGCTTTCCTGAGACTGGAGACCCTGTACACTGAGGTTGTGAAGTCCCGGGACGCTGTCCAAGCTTATTGGTATGGATTAAAGGTGTCGTGCCTAAGGGTCTGAGGTAAGCCCCAGGGAGTGATTAAGGTTCTTTTTTTTTTTTTTTTCATGATTTGGTTATTGTGTGTGTGTGTGTGTGTGTGTGTGTGTGTGTGTGTGTGTGTGTGTGTGTGTGTACATTTTTTTTTTTTTTCCAGGTCTTGTTGATCCACTGCTGAATGAAGGCCTCTCCAATGATCTTCCAGGTATTGCAGTTGCAAGCCTCTACTCCAGCGGTGCGCAAACTGGGGGTCGCAAGATTATTTATGGGGAGCGCAGGCTGCGTGTGGGGAAACCTGGGGGCGGGCAGAGATGTGCATGGGCGGCCAAGAAGCAGCTGCTGCTGCTTCTCTGTGGCTTACTGCGGGGGTGGGGTCTTCCCTGTACACCGACATCCCCTCCTTCTCTTCCTGTCTGTTACCCACCCCAGTTTTCAGCAGCACACAGGGTGCCAGAGCATGCTTAGTACTTCTCCCCCCCCCCCCAGGTTAAAGTGTGTGTGTTGTGTCTGTGTTGTGATTGAGTATGTGTGGGTGTTGTCTATGTTTTGTTGTGATTGTGTCTTGTCTGTGATTGTGTGTTGTGATTGAGTTTGTGTCTGTGATGGTTGTGATTGTGTGTTGTGTGTGTGATTGTGTGTGTTGTCTGTTTGTTTTGTCTGTGTATGTTGTGATTGAGTGCCTGTGTTGGTTGTGATTGTGTGTTGTGTGTTGGTTGTGATTGAGTGTGTCTTGTTTGAGTTTGTGTGTTGTGATTGAGTGTGTTGTGGGTGTTGTCTGTTTGTTTTGTCTGTGTGTGTTGTGATTGTGTGTGTTGTCTGTGTATTGTGATTGATTAGGTGTGGGTGTGTGTTGCGATTTTGTGGGTATTGTGATTGTGTGTGTTGTCTGTGTTGGTTGTTATTGAGTATGTGTTGTGTGTGTGTGTTGCCTGTGTGTTGTGATTGTGTGGGTGTTGTGTCTGTGTTGTGTGTTTGTCTGTTGGTTGTGATATGTGCTGTCTGTGTTGTGATTGTGTGGTTGTTGTGATTGAATGCAGCGGTGCACAAACTGGAGGGGGGGGGACAAAAAAGCTGTGCGCGGGCTGCCATGATGATGTGTGCGGGCGGGCGGGCAGCCGAAGATGTGCGCGGGCGGGCGGCCGAACAGGATAGTGCAGGTGGCGGTCACGTTATGGTGTGTGCGCATGGGCGGGAGGTACGGGGGAGGAACATGCCCGAGCGCTGTGATGTCAAAAGCCACTCCTTCCATTGCCTGCCCTGCAATAGCGCTTGGTTCCTGCTCTCCTCCGCTGGCAACCTGCTTGGCTGCGATCCTCTGCAAGTGAAAGGATAGGATGCCACTGTATCAATCAAATATTAAACTTGTTTTACAGTGAAGCTTGGATCCAGGATATCCTTTGAGTTGGTAAAGGTTTTATTTTAAACGTGGAAAAATTCCGTTATTTTGATATATACAATTTTTGAAATTGGGGTTTGTCCAAATGATGTCCTAAAACAATTAACTGCAATATCTGCTGCTTTTGTATCCCAAACCTGCAACCCAACATTACATGAATGAACGGAGTGGTATAGTACATGACAGAAACAAATTAATAGAGCTTTAAGAAAAAACACCTGCAGAAGTTTGGTTATCAGCAGGTGTTATCCTGTTTTAGGCATATGATAACCCCCAACCAGTCTATAGATCTGATACTGATGTAGTTACATTTTACAAGTGACATGTGTGTTAGCTATGAGTTTAACCCATAATGTTGTAAATTAAAAGCTGTGTCCTTGTTAATAATCATACTATGATCTATATATTTATCAGGTCATTATGTGGCCTCCAACAAACAGAACTTGTAGAGAATTGAATTACTTTGCATTATAGCAGGAGGTAGAGTAGTTGAATGGGAATATAGTAATGGGAATAAAGTCATGATAAGGCCATGAAAATATTCAGTATTTTAATAATCTGGCACAAATAGTTAATTTGAGTTACAAGTTATTTATTTTTTATTGGATGTCAAGCTAGCCTGAACCCAGTTTGTTTTGATGTGTTTTTCTAGAAGTGGGGTTATCCAGGAGCACACCTGGTTTGGGAGAGTGTGGTGATTAAAATCTGGAGTCACAACTCTTTCTGACAGTAGAAATAAAAAAATAAAATTTTTTTAATGCAACTTTAAATTACTATGTGTTCTGAGGAACACCAGAGGATGTGGTCAGGGAGAGCTCCACAATAGTGTGTAAATTTACTAAATATAAAGATATCGGGGATCTGACAATGATTCACAAGAATAACAAATAGATCTTGTGAGGGTACAAAGGTCAGATATCCGATTGGTTTCTCTAGCTTTGAATTTAACCATATCACGTTCAATAGCCACTTGTGTATTTTAATTATACCAATGCAACAGTGAAAGTGGCATCCTTCCAGATGTGGTGGAATTAAAGTTATGGGGTATTTTCTATATTCAGGCATCATTTTGATTTAAAAGGAAAGCTATTTTTTTCTCCACATGCCATCATGGTGTCACTGGAGATTGATATGGGGGATTAATTAATTTATTTATAAAATGTTTTACCAGGAAATACATTGAGAGTTGCCTCTCATTTTCATGTATGTCCTGCGCACAGAGTTATGATAACAATACTGTACATGGTTAAATATACACCCAAAAGGTAGTCTTAAGCTGTTCTCAATGCGCAGGATTTTTAGGATAAAAAAAAATGCATTTAGGATAATAATCTATAATTTAACAGGTGTGTTCTGATATGAATCAGACACGGGAATCCTCATCTTCCATGCTCCAAATACCTCTTTTGGGAGGAATCTGATATTGTTCTGTGCTAACGTATAGGAATCCTGCTCTTTTTGTTTTGTTTTTATGAAACTGTCTGCATATATTGTATTGTATGTTTCTTGCAACCTTATTTTCTGTAACTAAGCCATGTACTAATTTGGTATATTAAATCTAATAAGTATTGCATTGGGCTCTAATTGAACGTTACCTGCTTTGAAGACACCGATTGCATTTTCTGACACGTTTTTTTGACAATAGATTTTTGTGTTAATTACATATTTTTCTTGGTAAGCAGAGACCAGACGCTCTGCGGGTACGGCTTGCAACTATTTTTAGTGGTGGCAGCTTTTTAAGGTGACATTTGTGACGGATTGAGGGGAGATATTGCTCCTTTGAGGGACCCTGCTGTGGAGAAAAGTGGACCAGCTAGATAGTTGTGTGAATGAACCCTGGTCACACATACATGTCCCGTATCGTGCTCATAGTTGTGCTGTTGGTGACAGTAACCAAAAGAGCCAGAGACAAGAAATAGGCAATAGAACAACCATCGAGGGAATGGGGGAGGAGAGAGACTGCAAACGCGCATGGTAATCCCTTCTGTGACAAATGGGTCAACCAGCCATTGTTTATCCCTGTAGCAGACAATGGATTAACCCCTTACCCATCAGACATGAAGTTTACAAAAAAAAAAAACATATCTTGTTTCAATTGACGCTTGAATCAATTGTTTAATCAAATGTGGGGTTTTTTGTGTTGCTCTGGAATAAGGAATTTTGTTGGTTGGGGATTGAGAAGCCTGAACCAATCCTGCTGATTGTCTAATGTGAAGTGTATTCTATACCAGGCGTGGTCAACTCCAGTCTTCAAGCCCACCCCTTCCCCCTTCCCCCCCCCCTCCCCAACAGGTCAGGTTTTAAGGATATCCCAGCTTCAGCACAGGTGGCACAGTCAGTGGCTCAGAGGGAGGGAAAGGGGGGGGGGGGGGGAGTTGAGCACCTCTGTTCTATACTTTGCAAAAACAAAATGAAACAAATTGCCAATATCTCTGTCTGTTCACTGAAGGATGACGCTGCTTGTTGGAGATTCTTGAAATTCTCGAGGGCAGAGTTAAGCAAGTCAAAGGACAGCGTGCTTTAATTACAGCATCTCTCATTTCACTTCCCTTATGAGTGTGTTTAAAGCTTTTAAGATGAAAATCGGCCTTGAGCTAAACATGAAAGACTTGCCCGGGCGCTATTACTACCCTACTAGTATTCCAAAGAATCTCTCCATTAACTCACCTATACACCATATTAGTTTTAAGGGTTGCCACTGTACAAAGTAAAGTCACCCATGCAAGGTATCGCATTGCGGTCACACATTATTGCCCATGCAAATCAATGGCAGTTGATGCAGGGTCGCAGTGCAATGACCCTTATCGGCACTTGGTGAATCACGGCATATGTAGCCGTTTCCTCTCCAACACAATCCCCTGCTTTTCTCAATAAGTCGCTCTCCTTTTATACCTGCCATCTTTTTTATCCCAGGCAACAAGAATTTCAGAGTGACTTTCTCCCACTTAGAAAAGTTAAGGGTAGTTTAGGAGAAGGTAGTAGAGCCATGACTTTCCAAATAAGGCTGCGTCCCCCTTACCACGGATCGCGCTCATGCTTGAGAGTGGTGACATCACTAAATCTCCAAGCATGAGCGTTGGAGTGTCCTGCAACTTTTCCGGCAAGTGCGAGTAGGGGGGGGCGTGGCCTAAACCGTGACTGGCGCTGATTGGCTGAGGTCATGTGACCCCACAAAGTCAATTTCATCTGTCTCGGCAAGCGCCCGCGAGCGTACGTGCGCGCACGCTGCGTGAGCATGGCCAGACAGATTTAAATTGATTGCGCTGAGCGCACCAAGCTGTCACTGAGAACTCCTCGGCTGAAGACGGTGGGATCATATTGCTATGTACATAAACACATGTATGTTTATTTAATTAATGTTTGTATGTATATGTTATGCTTAGGTTTACTTATGTTTGATAAAGTTATATATATTGTTCACTCCCTCGCCATGTGTGTGTTTATTGCATAAAATATAGTTGTCTAAGAGGGATTATCCCTGTTCTTAGGCAGGGCCGTCAGGTGGAGGCACTGCCAAATTCATTACCTCAATCTCTCATTCAGCGGAGGCTCAGGGTCATCCTAATTACCACAGGTGAGCGACAGGTACACCTTCCTCACCTCTGTGGGAATACTCTCTAAAAGGGTGTTATATATACACACAGCTGAACCCCATTATAACGCAGTGCTCGGGGTCCACATAATGAGACTGCGTTATAACCAGGATTGCGTCCCTGTGCGTGGCTCTTGCGTACCTTTCGAGTGCAGAGGAGGGTCACATGACCCTTCTCTGACCAATGACAGCCCAACAGTGAATACATTTTCTACAGTTCTATAATACACATGCAGGAATCGAACACATGACCTTACGTATGCTAGTGCAATTCTCTAGCTGCCACACGTGTGTGTGTGTGTGTGTGTGTGTGTGTGTGTGTGTGTGTGTGTGTGTGTGTGTGTGTGTGTGTGTGTGTGTGTGTGTGTGTGTGTCAAAGAATCACTGGCACTCCAATAAAAATTCAATAATAAATAGGTGCATGTCCCATATAAATAATAAAAGTATACATTACCGCATAGCAGCAAAAAGGAGACAGCACTCAGGTGAATGAAAATAAATGTATTAAATACAGCACATAACTCCAACGTTTCGATCCCACAGGGGGATCTTCCTCAGGGGGGTGCAGGGACACACCATCGTTCTATCAATTGTCACTTTTTTTGAGTTCCAAAAAAACTGGGTCGAAACTGAATATAAATAATTTCAATTTTATTTACACACTTACAATTCATGTTATCTTAACTGTTTGTACATGTACTGTAATTGTAACATTCAGATGGCACCCTGGTTGAGAAACTATCCATTAGTTACCTGTGTTATCTCTGGATCCAGCGGGTCTCTGCGGCTGAAAATGGCAAGGTTCAACTCCGGTGGATATATATATTATTAAGGTTATGGTGGGTAAAAAAAAGTGACAAAAACCCTCCACAGTAAAGCATATAGCAAATGGAAATATTACTGTATGCTCATTTGCATGTCTAAGGTCTGCAACCCCGCCTTTCACCGTTATCACTCAGCACACAACACTTCCGCTGCAGCAAGGGATTCTGGGGAATGACATGCATTGTATTAAGGGTTGTTCATGTAATGTGAGCTTGAGACAAAAGGTGGCACTGTGTTCTCATTTGCATGTCATTCCCCAGAATCCCTTGCTGCAGTGGAAGTGCTGGGTGATAATGGTGAAAGGCAGGGTTGCAGACCTGTCTGACATGCAAATGAGCATACAGTAATATTTCCATTTGCTACACACACACGCTGCTTTAATTGTGCATGTTATACTTTGCATGTATTTTAATTGATTGTGACCTATTCTTACTGGGATTCCTTTGTATGTCTCCTAACATTGTCCAGCAGCACTACATTCAAACTGTTTGCTTTTGCTCAGTGGGTTCTCTTGCACATAATGTGTTTGGATGCAAACAGTTTCGTTTTTAGTCTCTGTTCTGTTTTAGTACTAAAATGGTAGCCGAATAATAAATGTAAGGTTAAGTCTGCAGTTCTAGAAGCAGGTGTCCAAGTTAGAAATCACATTGAATTCTAGATCCTTTTACTTGGTGAGAATGTTCGTACTGAAAGGTCACACACACACACACACACATATATATATATTACACACACACACGTCACCTTTCCCAAAGCTATTTCTTCCCAACTAATCTGTGCAAGAAGCCTTTTGTCCAACGCTGCATCGCAATCACAAGGGCAGCGATTCCAGTAAATCCATTAATCGCATTATTAACAATACGTGGCCTGTGTTACTATCCCATTGTTCAGAAGGGCTGAGTGTGCTGCTGTCACCAAACCGTCATCTGACACCAATCAGGCCCGGAAGAAACGGCACAGCAATTCTTTACAGGATCTTCAGCAGGACAGGAGTTAGAGGTAGAAAAATCTTTAGCTACATTGTATTCAAATTGGAACAGTTTTGCTCCACATGCGGTGGGGGCAGTTATCCGAATGCTGAAGATAAAAGGCTTTCAGATTAGGCCTGTAGAATAATTTTGCGGACCAGTGAAAGACAGCATTGTCTGATCACACATTTAAAACAATGTGAAGTGATGGTGGTGATGGCGGCTTTAATGAGTTATGTCATCTTGGCGGTTGAAGATCTTTGAAAGGAAATGTAAAAAACGTAACGTGAAACCATTTGCCATCGGAGACTAACAATTTATGTCCTATCTAATTAATCTCTCAAAATAGCTAAATTATTGTAATCTAGTTCAGATTCACAATGGCTGCAATATCCTAAAGGCAAGAACAAAGAATAGAGAGCCAATACTGTTTATCAACAAACCATAAGGTAAAGAGTGAATATTACATAAATAGGCGTACTGTCCTATATTGGGTGGATTCAGTCCAGATCCACTATGGAAATCACAGCAAAGAGGCCAGAAGCGCCCTCTCATCCAGGTGGGTATTTGAAAAAGAAAAAAAAAGGCAAAAACACACCAAAAAATAGTGTAACAGTAAAATAAATAAATTGCAACAGTAAAAAAAATTATAATATTACATTTTATGAGTAATATAGGCTTTTCGGTTGTTCAGAGTGACCAACTCAGGTAATAGATCATCCACTGGAGGAAACTAATACTCCAGGTATATAAGCAAATGTAGGCAATGGGACCCCCTGGGTCCCAGAGTGGGGGGAAAAAATCAGGAGAAGCCCTTCTTGCAGCAAACACTCGTGGTGGCCATCCACAGAGACACTGTATTTAGGGGTCCAAACGTCCTTGACAGTCCTCCACAGTACCCCTGCTCAATTAGATTAGCTTGACCTCCTGTGTTGCCCTACGCTTTCCGTCCAAAAGACTTCCTCAAGGGGCATAAAAGTGGCTTTTTTTTTTTTTTTTTTTTTTTTTTTTAAAGATTACTGCATAGGAGTAAACTGCAATCGACGCTGACAGTATTTGAAGTGAATCATTCAGTATATGTCTGTAACACTCTATCATCTGAATAATGACAAAAAGATTGAAAGTATTCTTCCCATTCACCTTTATTTCAATAATAAAGCCCATGAAAAATAAGTTACTCCAATATATACATAGAAATGTAAAAATATTACTCCGTATAAACACGTCTTATAAAATCATACATATATAAATAAGAATACCCTTGATTGTTCTCGCATAAAAGTCATCCCAAAGTATGACAGCATTAAATCCGTCTACAATAGTTCCGTTATAAAAATATAATATTAATCTGACAAGTGCTCTTTCCCCAGTATTCAAACCAAATGTTTGCTAAGTAGACACAAAAATAAAACTACTCCATACAGTATGTTCCAAGCAGAGGTATCATGTAAAAGTGGCGTCTATGAGAAGTGTAGAAAAGCAGCAAGAACATTGAATGTGTTCATTCTAGAGAAGAACGAGCTGACTTCAGTGTGATTAGAAATTAGTGTTTGTCTTTCTATACAGAACTTCTTTTTTTTTGTAGTTAGTGTGTAGTGATTCTCCGTATCGCTTCAACATTAAATGGAACCCTATTACCAGTCCTAATGTTTGTACCTCCCAGCCTCCACCGCGGAGAATCTATTGGAATTAGCCGTTCTAGTATTCTCTGAAATAGATTAGATTTAGGGAAAGAAAGAATATAGTACCGTTTACACAAGACTTTACACAGTAATATACACTACAGACATTAATCTGACACACATATATTCTGTTACCATCGGATGATGTCCATGCCTTATAAGTGCAAAAATATGCAAGTGGTATATCCAGGTTTGTCTACCAAGTTGTCTAGAAGAATCCTTGTAGTTATATCACAGGCCTCTGCAGTGGGAATCTGCTACTCAGTAACCAGCTATTTCTGTCTACCTAGTACTTTTTGAAGTGAAACTTCTTAGTGGCACCTCATCCCTAATGGGACAAAAATGGATTGTAGGGGCAGAAAATGAAACGGATGTGACGTCAAAGTGCTGGCAGATGAGGCCGGGCTGTGTTCTGGCAAATCACATGGCGCCACTCCTAATAGGCACCGCTCCCCCCACACGGCCGATGACATATGCGGCGGCGCCGCTCCTAACGGCTGCCATTCCAACCATTCCCCACACCGTTCCCCGCCCGCTGCTCGCGCCTGCTGACATCTAACTGCCGCCGCATCCCCCACACAGCCGCTGACATGCGGCGGCGCCGCTCTCCCTCACCCGCTCCTCCACACCGGCAGCCGTCCTCAACGGATGCGCAGATGTTCTGTCCATAGCCATGTTGTGGATGGCAGGTTTCGTGTGTGTGGTGTGGTTGGCAGAGGGCGCTGCTGCGAGGCAACCGGTGATTGGCTGTCGCGTCCCGCCGCTGACGATTGGTTGAGGGGCTGTCAGTCAGTTAAGGGGTCCCTTAATTCCCCTCATCCGGCACGGGCTCTGCGGTGCTGCCCGCTGTTGAGTACGCTGCTCCGTGGTAGGGTGGCTATCTGAGGCCGAGGCTCCACCCCCTGCCTTGTCGCTCCTGCTTTGGTAACGGGAGGAGGGGGTAACGGGACCACCGTGTCGCCGGGGGGGCTGGGAGTCCGCAGCTCCGTGTCCGCAGCTCCGCCGGGGGTAGTGGGAGTCGGGAGGAGGGGGGTAACGGGACCACCGTGTCGCCGGGGGGGCTGGGAGTCCGCAGCTCCGCCAGGGGTAGTGGGAGTCAGGAGGAGGGGGGTAACGGGACCACCGTGTCGCCGGGGGGGCTGGGAGTCCGCAGCTCCGTGTCCGCAGCTCCGCCGGGGGTAGTGGGAGTCGGGAGGAGGGGGGTAACGGGACCACCGTGTCGCCGGGGGGGCTGGGAGTCCGCAGCTCCGTGTCCGCAGCTCCGCCGGGGATAGTGGGAGTCGGGAGGAGGGGGGTAACGGGACCACCGTGTCGCCGGGGGGGCTGGCTGCAGCAGGACACACAGCTGTGTCCGCAGCTCCGCCTGGGGTAGTGGGAGGGGGGGAGGAGGAGGGGTGGGGGGCACAACACAGAGAGACATTCACACAACACAGAGAGAGACACACACACACTGACTCACACTCACACACTGACTCACTCACACACTGACTCACACTCACACACTGACTCACACACGCGCACACACACACTGACTGACACACGCGCACACACACACTGACTGACAAGACGCGCACACACACACTGACTGACAGACGCGCACACACACACTGACTGACACACGCGCACACACACACTGACTGACGCATGCGCACACACACACTGACTGACTGACACACGCGCACACACACACTGACTGACACACGCGCACACACACTGACTGACACACGCGCACACACGCTGACTGACACACGCGCGCACACACTGACTGACACACGCGCACACACACGCTGACTGACACACGCGCACACACGCTGACTGACGCGCGCACGCTGACTGACACACACACGCACACGCTGACTGACACAAACACACACAGACTGACACAAACACGAACGGACTGGCACACACGCACGCTGACCGACACAGAGAGACATTCACACAACACAGAGAGAGAGACATACACTGACTGACACACACACACACACACACACACACACACAAACACACAAACACACACTGACACACATGCACACACTGACTGACACACACGCACATACATACTCACTGACTGACACATACACTGACTGACACGTGTGCCGAGCACGCGCGTTATAAGTCAATTTCTGCGACAAAAGTCAAAGAAGTTTCACTTACTATGCGCGTGCACAGCACACACAGCTTTTTTTGTACCTTGAGTAATGTACATGGGTAGTGCTTTAGAAGTTTGATAATATTATTATTACTACAACTATTATTTACCAACCCCATTCACTGCAGGGGAGGATTGCAAAGCATTGTGCTACAATGCATTGTCAGTTCTCTTAGTAGAGAAACGGGGAATGCCCATCCTGATTAATATGTCAGTCTGCTATTTAAATACATTTCCTAGGGTTCCAAAATATACATCAATGCATACCGCCGTATTAAAAAAAATTAAAGCAATTTCGACTAGTAACCCAAGTCAAAATTGGACCTGAATAAAAAAAAAAAAATTCTTGACTCTGAAATGTTTCACAGAAACAAAAAGATTTCTTTCACTGCACAGTAAATTAATATAAAACGCCATCATATCCCGCTAATAACAACCAGTGCAGTGTGCGGTCACAGTTCGCAGTAGTAAAGATAGTACAGGGAGGTTCTTGTGCTTCTCTTCAGATATCATTCAGTGGCATGTTTTCTTTTGCCTTTTCTTCTTTGTTTGCCTTTTTGCGCTTCCAGAGCATCACAGACAGAGCTATGATAATCCCGATGATAACGAACACTGGTATTATCACAGCAATATATACAGTATAGTCGTACTCTGAAAAGAGAGAACAAATGAGTTTAACTCAGCACACAGCTATATAAATTGACATACCCTGACAAACAGAAGCATATACAGATAGATATATATGCATAATAAATATGCATATTGCATGTTATTGGCTTCCCGCAAAAGCAATGGCTATGCCCGTTAGTGCCAGAGAGGCCAGGTTATTGTGTCCGACTGCAGGTCACCCAGGAAAAGAAACTACAAGCCAGTGGCTGGAGTGGGATAGTAGTGTAACCAGCTACTGTAGTAAAGGAGAACCCAATATCCTTGCAAACCCAAAGGGAAATGTTTTTTGGGAAACCATGTTTAAAAGGATTCAAACAAAAAGTGAAAGTTTAGATTGGTCAATAAAGACAGAAAACCCTGTAGACTTCATCTATGTCTCACGTTGAGTCCCCAAATGTTTTTCCTAGATCAGGGGTGCGCAAACTTTTTCCTCTGCGCCCCCTGCCTGCTCGCCCTTACCTTGTCTACGGCGTTCTGACGTCACAACGTCATGTTGCCATAGCAACGTGCCGTAATTTTACGACGCATCACCAGCAGTCACCGGAGACATGGTACGGGACCTTACAGAGGCCTCGCGCGCGATCCCTGGCATTTAATTTAAATGCTTTGGGGAAGAGCACAGGTGGCTCAATCAGTTCCAGCTTCAGCACAGGTGGCTCAATCGGGCCCAGTCTTTGACTGAGCCGCTGATTGGGCCACCTGTGCTGAAGCTGGGATATCCTGAAAACCTGACCTGTTGGTGGGGGGGGGGGGAGCTTGATAACTGGAGTTGAGCACCGCTGATGTAGCTCACAGAGTTAGTTTGTAGCTCACAGATTCCCTTTAAAACAAGAAATGTCCTTAAAACCCACCCTGCTGCAGTACACAGTGTGTGCAGTTGTATTACTCTGACTTATTAGTTTGTTTGGATGCAGATGGTAGTTTGGAAAGAAAAAATGACCACCTTATCCACTCCCACTGCTATTAACCCACGTAGTGCCAGAGAAAGTTCCAACACATTCCTCTGCAATGTGTTGTTACAGTAGTTAAAACCGACAAACAGGAGAAGATAAGTTATGAGAACAGTGCAGAGTTTAGAAGTATCAACACTTGTATTCTTCACCCCCGACTGCAAAGCATTAACGAGAGTGTCACACAAGAACAACCATTTCCCACATGTTCAGTAAAGTCAGACTGGGCTCAACTTACACAGAGGTACAAATACGCAATGGAGGAATACACACCACTGGGTACTGAAATGCAAAAGTAACTTCAGACACATATTCGCTGATTGGCAAAGAGCATTTGGAATGCAAAACGTGTTAATAAAAAGGTTGCACTACACAATACTTGTGACATTATCATTAGTTGTCATTGGCAAAAACAATAGATTTATCAGACAATTAGAAGCTTGTAGATGCTGTAATTATTTCACACAGGGCCCTATCGGATGCCCCTGTTCCACCACAACATTAACCCCTCTGCTACCAGGTGTAATAGCTTCACGTTCAGTCATATTGGACAGTCAGCCTTTCCAGGGGCCTATGCTTTAAAGTCTTCCAGCTGCAAACTTGGAGCAGAAAAAAAAAAACAACAAGACAAACTGCACCAGGTTTCTCATAGAAAAGGGACACCATGGAAAAAAATAGGATTTATTTGCTTTGAAAAATCTGGTGCCATTTTTTTTGCTCCACATTTTCCTGGATTTGCAGCTATTTACTAGCCTCCCAGCTGCAAAGCTAGCACAAGAGAACAGCCCCAGATTTATCAGAGGAACACACCTCATTGCTTTCAATGGAATTCTATTTCTTTGCTAAATCTGGTGCTGTTTTTTTGCACTTATGTCTCAGTTTTGCAGCGGCGCGACAAGCAAATAGGCCCCTTTAATACATAGTCCCCTTCTTCCTTTGTAGACTTATTCCCATCATCAAATCCTAGTTGTTTGTTTAGCACAGGGGTGGCCAACTCCAGTCCTCGAGGGCCACCAACAAGCCAGGTATCAGGGATATCCCTGCTTCAGCACAGGTGGCTGCCATTCCTGTGCTGAAGCAGGGATATCCCCAATACTTGGCTTGTTGATGGCCCTTGAGCACTGGAGTTGCCCACCCCCGATTTAGCCTGTCCACCCGGCGATGTCTTGCGATACATACCCCTCCCTTTATTAGTTGTGCAGTGTGCTTCGCTTTCTTGGCTCTCACGGTTGACTTTACGAGACATGATTGTCGCCTGCACGTAAAAACAATAGCTCTCCCCTTTGTCCACACGGATTACAAGCTCATTACTCTGTGTCGTCGCCGACTTCTACAAACAAAAAAGAGACAGCAATTTTATGAAATGTACTAGACTTGCAAAAAAAACATTATTCTCCCGCCCTCTTTCTTGAATATTGAGGTGAATTCAGTTTAATTCCACCGGTGGCTTTAAATCATTAAGCCAAATTGTAAGGGACCAAAGTCATAATCATTCCATTAAAGCAATTGTTCTTTGACCTACAAACGTCTCATTTTTGGTCCAATTGACAGTTAATGAGGATATTAAATGGATGTATAACTTAAAAATCAACCCTTAAAAAGGCAAGGGTTTCAACCTTCAGTTTATATGTAAGGATGTATGGAATAATGTTTTATTTTGGGAGGTGATATATGGGAGAAGTGCTTCCAATAATCCTACTTTAGGCCCCCAAATCCTAAACACACCACTGTTTGGTTCAATATTGTGATAGTGCAGAATATAAGTAACACAAGCAATTGAAGGGGTTGGTGATGGGGGCCTCTCAATACCTGAAGGTAGCTTTGGTTTCATGCCAAACGAGTCTCCACGTACCTTGCCTGTGCTCGAAGCTTCCCAGAAATAGACGGTATATCTCAAGTCATCTTTAAAAATGTCTCGAATACTTTGCAAACTGTTGTTGGAGAATCGATACGGTGTAAGTGGATCGACAATGGTGACTTGGAGCGTGTCATTTTCTTTGTGTAACTTGTATTGTCCGATGCCTGGCTTTCCAATGATTGCTAAAGCAAAGAAAGGGGACAAAAAACCCCCGAGATTTTAAGATACGCTAAAGACAGCGGGATCACTGCCAAGAAATGTCACAGAAAGGTCTTTGCCAATTATGGGGACTTGCAAATATCTAAGGCATTTAATGAAGATAACAAGAAACAGAACTCATGTAAATAAACCACGAAATCAGTAGATAATTCTCCCAGGGAAGCAAATTCAATGGAACACAAAACGCATAGGACCCTAATAACTACACGGTGCTATGCCACAAACCACTGTCAGCATTGGAAGACACCTTATGGCCCATTCAAGTTAATAGGCTAGAAAGTGTCCTCCAGCACCAGGAAATGTCTTATGGCTTAGCACTGCTTAGCAAATATGGCCATACTGCTTTGGTTTGGTTCCCATATACAGAAGTTGTGTTGCAGGACTTCTAAAGTTGCAAAGAACCACCCTGACATCTTAAACCAATTCTTAGAAAAATAGCAACGATGTTTGAATAGAATAAAACGTTTCACAATTTCACACAAGGATTTCGCAATGAAGCATGTTATCACTAACATTGAAAGTATAGGACGGCACCCGCAACACTTTGAAATCACCAAAGTCTCATTATTTTGTGGGCGCTTTCAGGACTTTGCTAACTCAGATATGGATCAAGATCAAGGGGCCTATGCAGAGAGCAGCGCTTTTTAAAATTGGAGAGGGGAATAAAAAGTAGGTTTAATGGAGAGTTTTATTCTCCATATGCAGAAATGGGCGAAATCCGCTATTTTTAGCATGACTGCATGTGGAGAATTGTAAATGAGGAGATGCGCGCTGCTGAAAGGGGGGGGGGGGAAATCGCGCATTTTTTTTTTTTTCCCCTATAGCCGGCGACCTCCTGCTTCTTGCCAACTTTAGTTGGCGGAGAAAATTGACGAAAATCGCGCCAAAAACAGCCGCTAGATGGCGAGCGCGCCTTTCTGAATTCGGATAATTTTCAGACTGGCGAGATGTAGTTTCTCGCCAGCCGCGCGGAGAGATTTTGAAATAGAAAAAAAAAATGGCACATTTTCCCTAGCTCGCCATTTTCAGCTGTTTTTAGCGCGATTTTCTCCGGAAAATGGCGAGATTTCAAATAGCGCTGTTCTCTACATGAGGCCCCAAATCTTTCTGTTAATTAACTTCACCCTTCCATTGACAGGGCCCCCCCCCCCCCGGAAGTTAATCGGTTTACAACCAACAAGAGCATAAGCTAAATGATGTTTCTGGACCAGCCTAGCATGCCCACCTGTTCAGCCGCCTGTTCTGTATGCTGCCTTGCGCTGTTATATACAGTAGTGTTAAAGTAGGAAATATATATTTTCTTATTAACTTTACCGTATCAGAACAAACAAATATTCTGAGAATTGGCAGGGAAAGGCCATGTTCTTGCTACAAGGATGAGATCAAATCCAATCCTGGCATTTCTCATAACGCCATGGTTTACAGGTACGATAAATACTGATATGTACCAACCCCCCAACAGGTCATGTTTTCAGGACATCCCAGCTTCAGTACAGGTGGCTCAATCAGAGGCTCAGACAAAGACTGAGCCTCTGATTGAGCCACCTGTGCTGAAGCAGGGACTGATTGAGACTGTTTATCTAACGTGAGGTCTAACGCAGTCATGAATGCCACATCAGCCATATTTTGTGCGATTAAAAAGTATTGCAATGTTTTACACAAATTCCCCTATGATGATAAAACTGTTACATAAATATCACACGCAGTAATGTGGTTAGTTTAACGCAGGAGTGGCCAACTCCAGTCCTCAAGGGCCACCAGCAGGTCAGGTTTTAAGGCTATCCCTACTTCAGCACAGCTGGCCCAGTCTTTTGAGCCACCTGTGCTGAAGCAGGGATAGCCTTAAAACATGACCAGTTGGTGGCCCTAGCGGACTGAAGTTGGCCACTCCTGTTTAACCCTTGCATCAGTTCCCAGGCCCCTCATATTTCCAGTCTCTATATGTGACATACTCTCTTCGTAAGGTACGAACGGAGGGCTGACACTGAAAGGAAACACCTCTGTGGTGTCCTTATTCGCTTGTATTGTCGAGACGATTTGAGCATGGTATGTGTCCTTTAGGTTGTCTAACAAATCCGTGACGTCACACTCTGTGCTCATAGTATATATACATTTCGTTTTCCAGTCGGATTTCTTTCTAGAGAGGGAATAAAACACATACTGTTATTTATTTATTTATGTTATCCATGTGGCCCATTGAAGCCACATACATTACATAATAATAATAATAATCAAATGCTTTTACGAAATAGCTGTTTATATTCCATGTGCAGATGACAAAGTGTAAACTAATCAGACTATGCAACGATTAATTTCCGTTAGACAGAATAGGAAATAAGTTGTCAGTTGTGCACAAGCTAATTAAGAGGCAATCCAAGCAGCCCTTTTTTAAATTTGAATAGGATTGTAGCATGGGGTCCCCAGAGCTGAACCCCATTTATTTCAGCTCTGGGGACCCCCTACTTCCCAAAATACTTATCTCCATAGGGGGTGCCGGTGGCCCATCCGGCTCTCTAGCTGGGGTTCACGTAATGGCTGCATTTCAAATCTCCTGCGAGCCAATAGGAAGCCGTGACGTCATCCGGTGCGGATCTCCTATTGGCTCACTGATGCGGGAGTTTTAAAAATGAGGCGATACCGCCTCCCTTTCCTTTGGAGATAAGTATCACGGGAAACAGGGAGTCCCTGAAGATAAAATGAATGGGGTTAATCTCCAGAGACCCCCCCTACTTCAAGCCTACGTTGGGGGAAATAAAGGGCAGCTTGTAGTGCTCCTTTAACAAAAGCATGAGGGGGTTGGGGGCTGCAATGACATATGAGAGAACATAGGAAATCAAAATATTTAAAATGATAATGAATAACACAGAATTAGATTATTTTTGCTTCCTAGGAGCAACATGAGCCAAGGGTGTGACCTGTTTAATTGTTTACATTTGGGTTGTTTGTACCTTATGTACAAAAATGTTTTAAAGATAGTTTGTAAACCTGGTGAACTGACACTCTGGAGGGGTTTCATTGGCTATGGCTGTGCTGTTTGTGTGTACAGTACTGGAAAGGAGTTAGCAGAGACAAAAGCCCCCCTCCTCCCTCCTTATCGGCCCCTAGCAGGGAGGGCTAGAGTAGACTAGCTTTAGAAATCATTACATTTGTTAAAGAAGACGACTACATTGTTACATTGTTGCATTGTTGCATTGTTGACTTCATTGCAATGTGAAGAATTTGCAGCCATTTTAAAAGAAGTCACATTTTATTAATAAGACATCAATGAGAAATGTGTATTATAAAACCAAATAGAGTAGACTGTACCCTTACAATGAATAATCTCCTATATACTCTGATGCAAAAGAACAATTCCCTTCTATAACCTTACAATCAGTGTCCAAATAGTGCGATTGTGTTTGAAATATGATCTTATACACACAAATATAGAACACATGCAACTGCTTCAGTGTAATACAGGCCTATAATGCATTACTTTGACATGGAATATTGACGCCTCCACTAAGGGGCAAATAGTGCACCTAAAAATAAAGCAAAAAGGCACGGCAAATTATTTGACATAACATGGAAATATGGACCAATGTCCTCTACGGCTCTCGCGCCTTAAACCCTTTCCCCTCACTGCCCCTCACTGCCCCTCACCTGTGGAACTCCCTCACACTCAGAATACAACAAGCAACTTCTCTCCCCACCTTTAAGACAAACCTTAAAACTAACCTCTTAAATGAAATGTTTCATTAGCCTGGACTCCTGGCTACTGTGCCACAGCCACCGTCGCTCCTACCAACAACTGCCATGTACAGCACTGCTCTTATTCCCTCTCCTGCTTGTCCCTGTAAATTTCCCAACATACCACTTAGATTGTACGCTCGGGGCAGGGATTTCCTTTCCTATTGTTTGAACTTATTTGTTGCACTTATTGTACGGTAGGGCCCTGCTTCTCGGCGATCCGCCAATAAGGCGGTACCGAGAAGGGGCAGCCATGCCTGCGCAGAATGGGGACGGCCGAGTCTGCGCATGCGCAGAATGGGGGAGCGGCTGAGTTCGCGCATGAGCAAAAGGGGGACTGCAAGTCTGCGCAGAAGCCGAAAATCGCCGGTTCCACTTTTCGACGAATTTTGCTTGGCGGTGGTGCCAGGGAATGGAACCCGCCGTACGAGCGGGGCCCTCCTGTACTATAATTCCCAGTACTGTATTGTCTCTCTTGTAAAGAGCTAAGTACAGCTGTGGGCACTATACAAAT
The DNA here is from genome assembly GCF_040206685.1 of Ascaphus truei. Taxonomy (NCBI): domain Eukaryota; kingdom Metazoa; phylum Chordata; class Amphibia; order Anura; family Ascaphidae; genus Ascaphus; species Ascaphus truei. Next base: position 30,911,017 of record NC_134492.1, read on the forward strand.
AAAGATATACATACATATCAATGCTTCAGTCCCCCAAGGAACCCCTAAGACAATCCCATAGAGACGAAAACTTTTTAGTCCATATCTCCATGTAAAACATATTTATGTCAAATCATTTCCTGTGCCTTTTTTACTTTATTTTTGATGTAAAATGCAGCCTTATGCTGGGGGTGATTTATTTAGGTACACAAAATAAAACGTTTTTCTTTCAAATGGACAACACATCGCCCTTTATCATAGGTAGCCAACTTCAGTCATCAAGGGCCACCAACAGGTCAGGTTTAAATGATATCCCTGCTTCAGCACAGGTGGCTCAATCAGAGGCTTAGTCGAAGACTAAATTAATCTGACTGAGCCACCTGTGCTGAAGCAGGGATATCCTTAAAGCCTGGCATGTTGGTGGCATTGTGAGACTTTGGGGGAAGAATTGTTTTGCAGTCTATAGATATTAAACTTGATATTTTATTAATCTAATGACAAATGTAAAAGTACTGATGTTTCTGCCATGTATAAATTAAAATGTAATATTCTCAGTGAGGCACAATATTTACTATGATTAGTTGACATGGAATTACAAATCTTTTATGGAAGTATCACAGTTTAAAATATTATTACCAAATACCATTTTCACATTTTGGAATATACATTTCTGACACACACCGTTTCTATTCTTTGGGTCCCTCTACATACAAAATAAATACACTACAATACTTTTATTGCAGCATCATGTAAACTATAACAATGTAAGCAAGATCAAAGTGTGTATCTGTCCTAGATCGCCAATGATAACAAGTCACACAAATAAATCTATAGGTGATGAACTTGAAATCTCACTCACCCAGACACTTCAACTGTATAGGAATAATTTGTAGGTTCAGGCTGCCACTCAAGTATAGTCTTAAAGTTGATAGATGACCATTTAATGTTTACAGCAGTTGGTAAGTCTGCATATAAATAAATAAAACATGACATTATTTCGATATAACAACCCAGTGCTGTTTATACACAAACATAACCGGTCTTCACAAAGATCCCATGTTGCATACACATCAGTCAGTAGCCCCCTTGTAAATCGTTTCAATCTGTGAATATTATATTTATTTATATTATCCGGATGTGAATGCATAAAAATAAATTGGTTTACCATGGAAAGAAATAGGATTTATTTGCTTTGAAAAATCTGGTGCCATTTTTTTTTTTTGCTCCACATTTTCCTGGATTTGCAGCCATTTACTAGCCTCCCAGCTGCAAAGCTAGCACAAGAGAACAGCCCCAGATTTATCAGAGGAACGCACCTCATTGCTTTCAATGGAATTCTATTTCTTTGCTAAATCTGGTGCTGTTTTTTTGCACTTATGTCTCAGTTTTGCAGCGGCGCGACAAGCAAATAGGCCCCTTTAAAACACAGTCCCCTTCTTCCGTTGTAGACTTATTCCCATCATCAAATCCTAGTTGTTTGTTTAGCACAGGGGTGGCCAACTCCAGTCCTCGAGGGCCACCAACAAGCCAGGTATCAGGGATATCCCTGCTTCAGCACAGGTGGCTGCCATTCCTGTGCTGAAGCAGGGATATCCCCAATACTTGGCTTGTTGATGGCCCTTGAGCACTGGAGTTGCCCACCCCCGATTTAGCCTGTCCACCCGGCAATGTCTTGCGATACATACCCCCATTAGTTGTGCAGTGTGTTTCGGTTTGTTGGCTCTCGCGGTTGAGTTTACGAGACATGATTGTCGCCTGCACGTAAAAACAATAGCTCTCCCCTTTGTCCACACGGATTACAAACTCATTACTCTGTGTTGTCGCCGACTTCTACAAACAAAAAAGAGACAGCAGTTTTATGAAATGTACTAGACTTGCAAAAAAAACATTATTCTCCCGCCCTCTTTCTTGAATATTGAGGTGAATTCAGTTTAATTCCACCGGTGGCTTTAAATCATTAAGCCAAATTGTAAGGGACCAAAGTCATAATCATTCCATTAAAGTGTGTTTGGTGAATAATAATAGTCACGTGTTTAAACCTCTCTAGGAAAATAGACTACAATATTTCAAATGTATAGATTTCCTCTTCCTTCAGTAACATCTCTGAGTTCTTGTCCTGGGTTCTGTTAATCATTTTTATAGCATTTAATGCAAGAACCCTGTATCTTGTCTCTGTATTCCTCAATTGTTCCATCAGCACGATTTACTATTGATCCATCTTATATTCTGTTACCTGTTTATTTAACGTTGATGACTGTCTTCCTTCCATTATTATACTTTTCCCTACTAATCACTTTCTCTATTCTGTTCCCTGCACTCCTACCCCAAAAAGCAATTGTTCTTTGACCTACAAACGTCTCATTTTTGGTCCAATTGACAGTTAATGAGGATATTAAATGGATGTATAACTTAAAAATCAACCCTTAAAAAGGAAATGTTTTCAACCTTCAGTTTATATGTAAGGATGTATGGAATAATGTTTTATTTTGGGAGGTGATATATGGGAGAAGTGCTTCCAATAATCCTACTTTAGGCCCCCAAATCCTAAACACACCAGCGCAGAATATAAGTAACACAAGCAATTGAAGGGTTGGTGATGGGGGCCTCTCAATACCTGAAGGTAGCTTTGGTTTCATGCCAAACGAGTCTCCACGTACCTTGCCTGTGCTCGAAGCTTTCCAGAAATAGACGGTATATCTCAAGTCATCTTTAAAAATGTCTCGAATACTTTGCAAACTGTTGTTGGGGAATCGATACGGTGTAAGTGGATCGACAATGGTGACTTGGAGCGTGTCATTTTCTTTGTGTAACTTGTATTGTCCGATGCCTGGCTTTCCAATGATTGCTAAAGCAAAGAAAGGGGACAAAAAATGCCCGAGATTTTAAGATACGCTAAAGACAGCGGGATCACTGCCAAGAAATGTCACAGAAAGGTCTTTGCCAATTATGGGGACTTGCAAATATCTAAGGCATTTAATGAAGATAACAAGAAACAGAACTCATGTAAATAAACCACAAAATCAGTAGATAATTCTCCCAGGGAAGCAAATTCAATGGGACACAAAACGCATAGGACCCTAATAACTACACGGTGCTATGCCACAAACCACTGTCGGCATTGGAAGACACCTTATGGCCCATTCAAGTTAATAGGCTAGAAAGTGTCCTCCAGCACCAGGAAATGTCTTATGGCTTAGCACTGCTTAGCAAATATGGCCATACTGCTTTGGTTTGGTTCCCAAATACAGAAGTTGTGTTGCAGGAATTCCAAAGTTGCAAAGAACCATCCTGACATCTTAAACCAGTTCTTAGAAAAATAGCAACGATGTTTGAATAGAATAAAACGTTTCACAATTTCACAGAAGGATTTCGCAATGAAGCATGTTATCACTAACATTGAAAGTATAGGACGGCACCCGAAACACTTTGAAATCACCAAAGTCTCATTATTTTGTGGGCGCTTTCAGGACTTTGCTAACTCAGACATGGATCAAGATCAAATCTTTCTGTTAATTAACTTCACCCTTCCATTGACAGGGGGGCCCCCTCTGGAAGTTAATCGGTTTACAACCAACAAGAGCATGATGTCTCTGGACCAGCCAAGCATGCCCACCTGTTCAGCCGCCTGTTCTGTATGCTGCTTTGCGCTGTTATATACAGTAGTGTTAAAGTAGGAAATATATATTTTCTTAAAAACTTTACCGTATCAGAACAAACAAATATTCTGAGAATTGGCAGGGAAAGGCCATGTTCTTGTTACAAGGATGAGATCAAATCCAATCCTTGCATTTCTCATAACGCCATGGTTTACAGGTACAATAAATACTGATATGTACCAACCCCCCAACAGGTCATGTTTTCAGGACATCCCAGCTTCAGTACAGGTGGCTCAATCAGAGGCTCAGACAAAGACTGAGCCTCTGATTGAGCCACCTGTGCTGAAGCAGGGACTGATTGAGACTGTTTGTCTAATGTGAGGTCTAACGCAGTCATGAATGCCGCATCAGCCATATTTTGTGCGATTAAAAAGTATTGCAATGTTTTACACAAATTCCCCTATGATGATAAAACTGTTACATAAATATCACACGCAGTAATGTGGTTAGTTTAACACAGGAGTGGCCAACTCCAGTCCTCAAGGGCCACCAACAGGTCAGGTTTTAAGGCTATCCCTACTTCAGCACAGCTGGCCCAGTCTTTTGAGCCACCTGTGCTGAAGCAGGGATAGCCTTAAAACATGACCAGTTGGTGGCCCTAGCGGACTGAAGTTGGCCACTCCTGTTTAACCCTTGCATCACTTCCCAGGCCCCTCATATTTCCAGTCTCTATATGTGACTTACTCTCTTCGTAAGGTACGAACGGAGGGCTGACACTGAAAGGATAATGCTGCCAGAAATCTGAATTCGGTGGTATTGTCGAGAGGATTTTAGCATGGTATGTGTCCTTTGGGTTGTCTAACAAATCCGTGACGTCACACTCTGTGCTCATAGTATATAAACATTTCGTTTTCCAGTCGGGTTTCTTTCTAGAGAGGGAATAAAACACATACTGTTATTTATTTATTTATGTTATCCATTGGCCAATTGAAGCCACATACATTACATAATAATAATAAAAATCAAATGCTTTTACGAAATAGCTGTTTATATTCCATGTGCAGATGACAAAGTGTAAACTAATCAGACTATGCAACGATTAATTTCCGTTAGACAAAATAGGAAATAAGTTGTCAGTTGTGCACAAGCTAATTAAGTGGCAATCCAAGTAGCCCTTTTTTAAATTTTGAATAGGATTGTAGCATGGGGTCCCCGGAGCTAAACCCCATTTATTTCAGCTCTGGGGACCCCCTACTTCCCAAAATACTTATCTCCATAGAGGGTGCCGGTGGCCCATCCGGCTCTCTAGCTGGGGTTCACGTAATGGCTGCATTTCAAAGCTCCTGCGAGCCAATAGGAAGCAGTGACGTCATCCGGTGCGGATTCCTATTGGCTCACTGATGCGGGAGCTTTAAAATTGAGGCGATACCGCCTCCCTTTCCTTTGGAGATAAGTATCACGGGAAACAGGGAGTCCCTGAAGATAAAATGAATGGGGTTAATCTCCAGAGACCCCCCCTACTCCAATCCTACGTTGGGGGAAATAAAGGGCAGCTTGTAATGCTCCTTTAACAAAAGCATGAGGTGGGGGGCGGGAGGGGGGTGGGGGCTGCAATGACATATGAGAGAACATAGGATATCAAAATATTTAAAATGATAATTTTAATGAATAACACACAGAATTAGATTATTTTTGCTTCCTAGGAGCAACATGAGCCAAGGGCGTGACCTGTTTAATTGTTTACATTTGGGTTGTTTACACCTTATGTACAAAAATGTTTTAAAGATACTTTGTAAACCTGGTGAACTGACACTCTGGAGGGGTTTCATTGGCTATGGCTGTGCTGTTTGTGTGTACAGTACTGGAAAGGAGTTAGCAGAGACAAAAGCCCCCCTCCTCCCTCCTTATCAGCCCCTAGCAGGGAGGGCTAGAGTAGACTAGCTTTAGAAATCATTACATTTGTTAAAGAAGATAACTACATTGTTACATTGTTGCATTGTTACATTATTGAATTCATTGCAATGTGAAGAATTTGCAGCCATTTTAAAAGAAGTCACATTTTATTTATGACATGAATGAGAAATGTGTATTATAAAACCAAATAAAGTAGACTGTACCCTTACAATGAATAATCTCCTATATACTCTGATGCAAAAGAACAATTCCCTTCTATAACCTTACAATCAGTGTCCAAATAGTGCGATTGTGTTTGAAATATGATCTTATACACACAAATACAGTATAGAACACATGCAACCGCTTCAGTGTAATACAGGCCTATAATGCATTACTTTGACATGGAATATTGACGCCTCCACTAAGGGGCAAATACTGCACCTCAAAATAAAGCAAAAAGGCACGGCAAATTATTTGACATAACATGGAAATATGGACCAATGTCCTCTACGGCTCTCTCGCCTTAAACCCTTTCCCCTCACTGCCCATCACTGCCCCTCACCTGTGGAACTCCCTCACACTCAGAATACAACAAGCAACTTCTCTCCCCACCTTTAAGACAAACCTTAAAACTAACCTCTTAAATGAAATGTTTCATTAGCCTGGACTCATGGCTACTGTGCCACAGCCACCGTCGCTCCTACCAACAACTGCCATGTACAGCACTGCTCTTATTCCCTCTCCTGCTTGTCCCTGTAAATTTCCCAACATACCACTTAGATTGTACGCTCGGGGCAGGGATTTCCTTTCCTATTGTTTGAACTTATTTGTTGCACTTATTGTACGGTAGGGCCCTGCTTCTCGGCGATCCGCCAATAAGGCGGTACCGAGAAGGGGCAGCCATCTCTGCGCAGAATGGGGACGGCCGAGTTTGCGCATGCGCAGAAAGGGGACGGCCGAGGTCACGCATACGCAGAACGGGGGAGCGGCTGAGTTCGCGCATGAGCAAAAGGGGGACTGCAAGTCTGCGAAGAAGCCAAAAATCGCCGGTTCCGCTTTTCGACGAATTTTGCTTGCCGGCGGTGCCAGGGAATGGAACCCGCCGTACGAGCGGGGCCCTCCTGTACTATAATTCCCTGTACTGTATTGTCTCTCTTGTAAAGAGCTAAGTACAGCTGTGGGCACTATACAAAAAGATATACATACATATCAATGCTTCAGTCCCCCAAGGAACCCCTAATACAATCCCATAGAGACGAAAACTTTTTAGTCCATATCTCCATGTAAAACATATTTATGTCAAATCATTTCCTGTGCCTTTTTTACTTTATTTTTGATGTAAAATACAGCCTTATGCTGGGGGTGATTTATTTAGGTACACAAAATAAAAAGTTTTTCTTTCAAATGGACAACACATCGACCCCTTTATCATGGGTAGCCAACTTCAGTCATCAAGGGCCACCAACAGGTCAGGTTTAAATGATATCCCTGCTTCAGCACAGGTGGCTCAATCAGAGGCTCAGTCGAAGACTAAATTAATCTGCCTGAGCCACCTGTGCTGAAGCAGGGATATCGTTAAAGCCTGGCATGTTGGTGGCCCTTGAGCACTGGAGTTGGCCACCCTTGCTATACCATTAAAACTATATCTCCATTTCTGTGTATATATATATATATATATATATATACAGTGTTCGACAAACCTATACATTTGCTCGCCCCGGGCGAGTGTATTTAACCCCCGGGCGAGTAAATATTGGCCCAAGCAGCACATGTTTGGTACTAGGTGGCGAGTAGATTTTTTGGTGATTTGTCAACCACTGTATATATATATATATATATATATATATATATATATATATATATATATATATATTTCAAAAATATATATACAATTCTTTACGCCTCTGTTTAACATGAGAATTCTAAACCTTCACAGCTCTGTGTTATGCAGAATTCTGTGCGTGCAGGAACATAACTGCTACACGTCCATTAACACCATTATCAGCTAATCTGTCTGTCTGCAGTGTACACTTAAATAGAGACGGAAATTCCACACCTGTCCAGAACAAATGCAATAAAGGAAGACGTGTTATTCTGCATGTTTAAGAATACATAGAGATTATATTGCATGTTTTTGGTATTCGCTGCCAGGTGCCCTAGCCATGGGAACATGTTACCTTTCTGACTGTAGCTGAAGGTGTCACATTACTTTTACTACTACACCCTAAGACAAAAAATAGGTGGAAAGATGAGACATGAGGGCTTACATGGGAACAAATGTGTAATAGGTAAAATGTTAACACCTTTGATGCCAAAATGATTACTGCTAGTAATGTCAATGGTTTAACTTCCAGCTACGAGCTCTACTTTCAAACTTTAAAAAAAATGAAAGGTTGAGATCAATAAAATAGAAGAAACTGTTTTTAGGAACTCATATCTGAAATGACTTGTCACCAGGTGAAACTATATTTTGCAAACGCATCAGGTTTATGAGAAAATTCCAAAGTTGCTAATTGCTTGTTCCAGAGTGAGTAATATTAGATACCAGACAAAGTATCAGTGGTGTTTAACCCTTTCATTGTGAGACTTTGGGGGAAGAATTGTTTTGCAGTCTATAGATATTAAACTTGATATTTTATCAATCTAATGACAAATGTAAAAGTACTGATGTTTCTGCCATATATAAATTAAAATGTAATATTCTCAGTGAGGCACAATATTTACTATGAGTAGTTGACATGGAATTACAAATCTTTTATGGAAGTATCACAGTTTAAAATATTATTACCGAATACCATTTTCACATTTTGGAATATACATTTCTGACACACACCGTTTCTATTCTTTGGGTCCCTCTACATACAAAATAAATACACTAGAATACTTTTATTGCAGCATAATGTAAACTATAACAATGTAAGCAAGATCAAAGTGTGTATCTGTCCTAGATCGCCAATGATAACAAGTCACACAAATAGATCTATAGGTGATAAACTTGAAATCTCACTCACCCAGACCCAGACACTTCAACTGTATAGGAATGATTTGTAGGTACAGGCTGCCACTCAAGTATAGTCTTAAAGTTGATAGATGACCATTTAATGTTTACAGCAGTCATAAAGTATAGTTCGTCTGCATATAAATAAATAAAACATGACATTATTTCGATAAAACAACCCAGTGCTGTTTATACACAAACATAACCGGGTAGCCCCCTTGTAAATCGTTTCAATCTGTGAATATTGTATTTATTTATATTATCCGGATGTGAATGCATAACAATAAAATGCATATAAATGACAACATATTTATTTTATGAAGTGAAGAGTAAGTACACCCATTATAAAAACAAAAATGCACAACCATGCATATTGTCTTCTGTAAGAAAGTTATTTCCTGTATTTATTCGGATACATCTACTTTTTATATATTTCGTCCTCAATGTAATTATTTTTATTGCACAATCTAACCTCTACCTGCAGTTTTTACCTGTTAAAACAGCACATATATTCATGGTAGAAATATATTTAACACTAGATTTTGTTGGAGAAATCATAATTTAACCACAGTATGTACAGTGTGTGTGTGTATACTGTATATTTGTTTTTGTAGTATACATTAAGAGGTAGTTTCAATAAACTAGCTAGTGACTAACTATTGGAAATTATTTGATTTTCCAGAACCTAGTAGTGAAATTGTAATGCATGTTACCATGGAAATCTCAATATAAGACCGCCATATTTTATTACATGGAGAAGAACAATTCACGCTTAGAGAGAAATACAGTAAAAATTATCCTAAACATCAAAAGTCCCTCTATTAATATTCATAGAAGACGATCCCACCAGCTAAAAGTACATATTAAATGCATTCCTTACATGTATCACTGTACTAAAATGATGTAATAAAATGAAATAGGAATTATAATTGATAGATTGTTGGTATAGCTCTTCCAAACTGATTTGGCTACAGATCAATAAATGGCAAATAGATGATCTGCAAACTTTAAAGTCTTGCAGATGTGTACATTCAAATTCTGCTTATAGTCTGCACACAGAATGTAAGACCTTGAACATATCTATACATCTACCATGGGCCATACACATCAGCCTGCAGTGAATACATAGCACGGTGGTACATATTTTGTAGTATTACATTTGATATCAAATACGTATTTTCCCATTTATCAGTGGGTTCCCAGTAAAGCTAGCAGGGCTGGGGACTGCTGAGGATAGATATGCGGGTTGGTTTATTTAGTAATTTACCCATGTATGTGCTTAACATTATATACACAGAGCCATTATGGAAAACAGACCATACATTTGTGTGTCAAAGGGTAATTACTCCCATATTGTGTGGGACCTGCTAATCATTATAAGTATACATCCTGCTGTTACACTTCTGTACTAGTGAAGATCAGACCCTGTAAGGACAATCACTGCATTGGATGTGAGGGCAGAGGAGGGCAGAGGATCTCTTACCTGTGGCTGGGGCCCTGTGCCAGCAGAGGACAGAGAAGCACACCGCAGCTTGGAGGAGCAGAGAGAGGCTGCACATGGTCCTTGTATTATCCGGATACACACAATGTGAATTATTTCCCCCTGTTTATGACCTGCTTGCGCTTCCAAAACACCAGAGCTAATCTTCCAGACCTCCAGCAGAGCGATAATCCCCAATCACCAAGCAGTGTGTAGAAGACAATACGTTGACGAGGTTAATGCAAGCCAGTGACAGTAACTCCACTCCTCTTTGTGTTACTGTCCTGTGTAGATCCGGTGTGTGCCTCCTGCAGTTTCCCCTTTCTGAGTGCTTGCTCTGGAGGACTCCTGGCTATTTATCTGCTGCCCGGGCCGGAGGAAAGTCCGGGAGCTGCTCTTGTAGGTGAGAGGAAGGAGGGAGGGAGGGATGGGGAGAGATTGCTGGGTGGTGGAGTCACTACCAGAGACTCTGATTACATTCCTCCAGCACTCCGCCTATAGGGGCTGCTAATGCTGCACTCCGCCTGTAGGGGCCACTCATGCTGCACTCCTCGCACAGCCCTGTCTATTATCTCACATGCGGACTACGTTGAACAACTCTTCTGTGACGTCATACACGCTGCACATCATTTGTATCCGTCTTTTTCCTATTAAAAATAAGAAAGATTCATATTGAATATAATAAAGACTTAAGATTGTCAGCTCTCTGGGGCAGGGACGTTCACATTTATTTTAAAAGCTATTATTCCCACTATAGTTCCTATTATTTTGTTGCATCTATTACTGCTGTGAAGCGCTAGTTACATAGTTACATATATAATTACATAGTTACATAGTAGATGAGGTAGAAAAAAAGAAATAAATCCACCCAGTTCAACCTATGCTAAATTTAGTTAGACAGATACTTTATCCTATATTTGTACTTACAGTATATTGATCTAGAGAAAGACAAACAAAAACCCCAGTGACATATCATCTAATGATATCTCATAAGGGGAAAAATAAACTCCTTCCTGACTTCAAATATTGTTATCAGATTACTCCCTGGATCAACATCCTTGTCATGTTTACTTATTTTTTTATATCCCTAGTTATATGGATGGCGCTATACAAATAGACATAGATATACAAGATATACATGCATACACGTCATACTACTACTATGACTAATATATGTTAATATAGTAGTTGCATAATTCAGTGCATAGTAATGATTACAGGTACTATGTGTCTGATCCAAAGAGCTTGCAATCTAATGTTTGATTCTGGACACACAGGGCATTAATGTGACTTGCCCACAAGGAGCTAGCGGCAAAACTCCCAGTCAAGGTTAGTGTCTTTATCACTACATCAGGTAGCACTCTTCATGTGTGTGACTCTCGCAGTATTATTGTTATGTAAACTGGCGTAATGGGAAGTGTGTTGCTCCGCGCTAATGATGGCACTGTAAGAAATCCCTCTTGCAGCCTTTAGTCTGGGGGGTTCCACACATCCCCTAAAAGAGTGAGCTCCCACAAGGGGGACTCACAGACAAGAAAAACAAGTGACAGGCAGGCGCACTAAGGGATATGATTACTTTATTAATATAACAAGACAGTGGGCACAAGCATCCACTGAAGGGTTAAAACAATGGTGTCAACAACGTTTAAAAATTACTGGTAATACACAAGAAATACACTAATAGGTCGGTGAATAGCACCGGGTCTACACGGGATCTCGCTAGTACTGCAGAAAGGGTCCGGACCAGACTGAGTACTTACCCTGCTAGAAGCGTGAAGACCCGCTTCCACCAGCTGCAAACACTCCACGAGAACTGCCGCCACGTGACCTCTACGCGTTTCGCACGTAGTGCTTCGTCAGGAGTCCACGTGATAGCGCTGTCCCCGGAGTATATATGCAGAGCAGCAGCCAATGGATCTTTTGATCTTAATGTCTCCGTACTCGGGTATCTCTCCTGTGTTGGGGGCTTCTTCCCCCCCCTTTTTCCCCTTCTGTATGTGATCTTTTTTGGGTCGTTGACCTTGTTTGGGGCCTCGACGGGGGGTTGTCCGGTTTCTGGTCTAATCTTCTCTGATGGTGTTTTTCTCTCCCCTGCTAGAAGCGTGAAGACCCGCTTCCACCGGCTGCAAACACTCCACGAGAACTGCCGCCACGTGACCTCTACGCGTTTCGCACGTAGTGCTTCGTCAGGAAGTCACATGATAGCGCTGTCCCCGGAGTATATATGCAGAGCAGCAGCCAATGGATCTAACGTCATTAGGGAGAGTGAAAACACATGTCAATACAACAGAATGAAAAGTGGAGTCCCGTACAGCATGTTTAAGTAATCAAGTAACTAGTTAATTAAATAAATTAATTAATTAAATAAACCCCATTCAGAAGTGGAGTATTGGTAAATAGGACCCAGGGTTAACTGTGAGTTGACATACTACCCAATAAAATAAGTCACTCCTAACCATATATTACCTAACCCCCATTTAGATCTAAGCATATATTTATACACACATATTTAAAATAATTTACATTCTTAGTAATACATTTTAAAAACATTTTTAAAAACATTTTAAAAAACAAATTATCACAGTATTAATAAAAATTAATTAGATCACATAGAGGAACCCCAAATATTCACGTAACAATTTATTCTTTCAGGAAGGGAACCAATTCTATATAATCATTTAAACCATGTGGGCATCTCGTTTGCATGGTATAGATCCAGAATTGTTCCCTTCTACTCAAGCGTAAATCTCTGTTGCCCAAGCGCTGATTTTCTGTGGCAACTTCTATACCCATAAATGTAATGCCACTCGGGTCGCACTGGTGGCAATCATAAAAGTGCTTTAAAAGGTGGGTTAGGGGCATATGTTTATCAATTAATTTGTGCACATTTTTAATGTTTCTCATATGTTCCATTACCCGTACCTTCATACACCGTTTCGTTTTACCAATGTATTGTAACCCACATTTGCACTGGAGTACATATACTACATAAGCAGTGGAGCAGTTTATGAAATGATTGATTTTAAAGCTCCGTTTTGTGGTAAAAGAGACAACCTCTTTCTTATTCAATAAATTGGGACATATCTTGCATTTGCTACATTTATAATTGCCCTTTAGATCTAAAAAAGATCTTAGTGTACCCTTGTTACTGGAAACAGACTTTAATTGACTAGGGGCTATTAGTCCTTTTAGATTCTGAGCTTTTTTATACACAATCTTAGGTTTCAATGACATTCCGACACTCAACACAGGGTCCAAGGAAAGAACCCTCCAGTGTTTTGCAATAGCTGATTGTATGGCCTTATGTTTGTCGTTGAATTGTGTAATAAACACTGGGAATTTATCACTTTGTGTTGGGTCATCATGTTTTATTCCCCCTTTTATTGGTACAAGCTCAGTCATAGCCTCTAATTTCTGATTAGCACCCCCCTTTTTAAAGTCAAATCTCTTTGTTCTTTTTTTCTTATTTTTTAATAAGTTTGTTCTTTTAACGAGATTGACTTTGTCAATGGCACGATCAATCAGAAGCTTATCGTAATCTTTCTGTATAAATCTTTCCTTCAGAAAGGGTACCTGATCTTGGAATTGCTCATCATTAGTGCAATTCCTCTTAAGGCGTGCAAATTGGTTAAAAGGGATATTGGTAATCCAGGGTTTAAAATGGCAACTAGAAGGATGGATATAAGAATTCACATTAGTATCCTTGAAATATGTTTTTGTACAGATTTGCTCTGATTCAATAGTGATTTCAAGGTCTAAGTAATGCACTGAGGTTACACTGTTTTCCCCACTAAAAAAGAGGTTACACGTATTGATATTTAACTTTGCAATAAACTCTAAGAGAGAGGCTTCAGTGCCGTCCCAAATGATGAGAATATCATCTATATATCTCCTCCACATGATTAACTGTGGAGGAGATATCTCAGTGATAGTAAGCTTCTCCCACCACCCCATATACAAGTTACCAAATGATGGAGCAAACTTGGTACCCATTGCGGTACCAAGTGTCTGCAAATAAAATTCAGATTCAAACAAAAAATAGTTATGAGTTAGAATGAACTCTATGGAGCATAACAAAAAGTCAATTTGTGTTTGTTTAATCAAATTGCATGACTCCAAAAAGTATCTAACCGCCATACATCCCGCCTGGTGTGGTATACATGTGTACAATGATTGTACATCCAACGTGGCCAATCTATATCCAGTTTTCCACTTGGTTTGTTGGAGTAATATGAAGGAGAGGGGGAGGGTACAGAAAGGGTAGCCCAAAAGAACCTATTTGCACTCACTATTTCAAATAAATGGTTAGGAAAAATGTAATCCCTGGGAGGAGCCCATGCACCATTTAAAAAGATATATCTACTTTAAATCATTTTATTGAACATTTATGCAAAGACAATTACCAATTAATGGGTTAAAAATATTCAGGGGGTAAATGGGGACGGAGGGTGGTGTTTAAAGTGCCTCTTGTATATGTAAAATACTAATATACTATAGGTAGTCCTGTGGCACTAATAGTAGGTTCGTGTGTAGTATATGCTACAGCTATTCCTTCACTTAGATGTGAGCACTTCCCTATTGCTCACATGAAGCTGGGGAGCAGGTGTGTATTTGTATCCTATCTCTTATGTACTCACTGCACAGTGACATTCATTGTTGGTTGGGGAATGTCAAATAGGTACACGCTTACTAATCCCAATTAATGCAATCACTGTTGCCATATGACATTGTAGTCTGCTGGTAAGTATGTACTGTATCAATGCATGTGTGCTGAGACCGTCATAGAGCAGTTGGATATCAGCTCCTGCGGCTCTAAGCCGCTTGCTGCGTCACCCTGCACTTGCTGTAAGCGACCCGGTCTTAGTATACCCTTTGAGGTGGTATCGATCAAAGGGTAGCAGTCCTGTGGAGAGGATAGTATACAACCTGCTCACTCCGTCTCTTCGTCTTACAATCACCTCTCCGACCCCGCACCACCTGATGACGTCATAGCGGAGACGTCTAAAAACGAAACCGACGTACGTTTCGCGCCCTCTGGCGCTTTTTCAAGGTAATGCAGGTACTGCTAAAAATGTCATTACCCTGGTGTTTTATCTAGATTGGCTGGAAGTACGCCTTTCAAAAGAGCCAATCCTCTTCGGCAGGGTCGCATGACGCGGGCATTTCGAGTCCTGCCTATTATTTTAGTTTGGCATTTTGTTAACTCCTTAGTGCCCTGTTAAGGGGATATTCCCACATAAGTGGTCCAAATGTTTTGATATAGTAGATGAACCTCACAGGTGTAAGTACACCCATGACTTTAATAAACAGATGTAGTGTGCCATAGATGTAGTTAGGGAATTGCTAGATATATGCGGTGGCAGCAAGCTAAGGTGGGGTATGAGGGGTAATTAATTCGCACCAGTGATGTTAAGTCTCTGTATATGCTGTTGCATATGTGTATATTACTACATATGTAGACGCGCCCAGGTATATGTATTGATCGTAGGATGTATGATCCTTAAGGAGGCCGCCTCTAAGAGTCAAAACGACAGAGGGGAGTTTTTCCCCAACTGTATACCATGAGTCCCCCCCCCAAAAAAAACAAATGTACAAGATATTGTGCATGTGTAGGAATGTTGGGTCTTAGATGGCCGCCTCTAATAGTCAATACAGCCACAGCGAGTTTAATACTCAAACTGTATACCCCAAAACCAAAAAATGTGAATATTACATTGTTATTCAAGGTGCAAGTATAGTAGATGCATAATACACACTAATGGTGAAGGGGATGGTGGCCACCCTAGACTATAAAAACGGGGAATAAATGTATCCCTCATTAATTCCATTTGGTTGGTGGGTCTGAAAGGTGAATATATATTGGCATTCGCGTTGTAAGAGACGCTTATCCCAATCGCCTTTGCGGGGGCCCCAGGAAGATGTTCTATCCCACAGAATGTTAGATATTTAGTGTCCCCATTGTTAAGGTCGTTCACGTGGCGTGCGACCGGGGTATAAACGTTATTTCTAATCGTCCCCAGATGTTCCAGGACTCTCACCTTGAGAGCCCTGTGGGTTTTCCCTACATAGCGCATACCACACCTGCAGGAAATGAGGTATATAACTCCCATTGTGAGGCAGTTGATAAAACTGGCGATAGTATGTTCTGTGTTGTCTATCTTGCCCGGAATGCTCTTTGTGACCCCCATAAATGGACATGCCGGGCAACGACCACAGGGGTAAGATCCTACTGGTCTTCTTTCTCCTAGCCAGGTACGGGGAGTTACAGTTCTGTAATGGCTATGCACTAACCTATCTTTAAGGTTCCTAGCCCTCCTACAGGTCATCGTCGGTCTATCCTGCAGTACGTGTCGAAGGTCAGGGTCATTCATAAAAATGTGCCAGTGTTGTCCGAAAATACCCCTCAGATCATCCCACTGTGTGTTAAAATTACCAATAAACCGTATGATATTTGTTTCCTGTGTGCTGCTATTTTGTCTCTCCACGAGCAGGGGTGCACGTGGTGTGTCTCTAGCCCGTGTGTACGCCCTCCGAATGGTGTTCCTGGTGTAACCATGTTTAGTGAACCTTAACTTCATGTCTATTGCTTGTTTTTCAAACTCCTGGGCTGTAGTGCAGTTCCTACGTAGCCTCAGGAATTGTCCTGTGGGTATATTCCTTGTTATGTGTA
Source organism: Ascaphus truei (assembly GCF_040206685.1). Lineage (NCBI taxonomy): Eukaryota > Metazoa > Chordata > Amphibia > Anura > Ascaphidae > Ascaphus > Ascaphus truei. The sequence goes on from NC_134492.1 coordinate 30,927,636, forward strand.
GTGGGTGGTGGCTGTCCGCACGTAAGAGACTGTTGGTCGCCGTAGTCTTACGGAATATGGTTGTAGACAGCCTACCATCCGTTTGCTTAGAGATTGTCAAGTCCAAGAAATTAAGGGCACTCTTATTCACTTCCATGGTTAACTTCAAGTTATGATTATTATTATTGAGTATACCGATGAATTTATGTAGCAGTGGTTCGGGACCGCTCCACAATACAATGATGTCATCAATGTAGCGGCCCCACCACTCCACGTGTTTCGTGTACTCCTCCAGGGCCTCGCTGAAAACCACCCTTTCCTCCCACCAGCCCAGATATAAATTGGCATATGTGGGGGCACAGGTGGTTCCCATCGCGGTGCCCTGGATCTGATGGTAAACTTTTTGGTCAAACAGGAAGTAGTTTCGTGTCAACACGAAATCCAAGAGCTGTACTACAAATTCATTATGTCTATTACAGCGTATATCGCGTTGCGAAAGGAAGTGTGTCACGGCCTTAAGCCCCACCTGATGGGTATGCTGGTATATAACCCCTCTACGTCCAGTCCTACCAAAAGCGTGTCAGGGGCAACCACCATATCCTCCAACCTCAGGAGCACATCTTTTGTGTCCCTTAGGAAGGACGGCAGTGCATTAACAAAGGGACGGAGTACGGTGTCCAGATATTTGCTCGCGTTCCCTGTTAAGTTGCCAATCCCTGAAACGATCGGTCTTCCTGGAGGTGGCATCTTGTTTTTATGCACCTTAGGTAGGTGATAGAACGTAGCAATTTGGGGACACTTCACCATAATAAATTTGGATTCCCTTTTTGAAATCACATTATTATCAAGACCTGAAGACAATATATTACTAAGTTGTACTTTAAATAGAGTGGTAGGGTCCTCAGGCAGTATCCTATAGCTACTGCGGTCAGATAGTAAGCGTCGGCACTCAATGGCATAGTCCTCTTTGTCAAGAATGACTATATTACCGCCTTTATCAGACGGTTTTATGACTATTGTAGGGTGTCGTTCTAGGTCAGATAGTGCAGTGCGTTGCGTGTATGTTAGGTTTTGTTTCCTTTTCACTTTTGGTAGTCCCATAATATCTGTTGTTACTAATTTCACAAAAGTGTCTACATTAGAGCACGACTCTGGGGAGGGGGTGAAGGTAGATGGGTTTCTAAGGGTTGTAAATGGTCCTTCTCCTATCCCTCTGTCACATTCTACAGCTAGTTCTTCCATCATGTTGATTTGGTCAAGCTCCCTAGTAGTGAGGTTCTCCAAAGGAGTCCCCTGTATTGCCCTTGTTCTCCGTCTGGTGAAAAATTTGTGTAACAGGAGTTTCCTGGAGAATAAGTTGAGGTCTTTAATACAGTCAAACTGTACCAAATCACATGTAGGTGAGAAGGATAGCCCTTTTCTAAGTACCTCTATATGATTGGTGTCTAGTTGCTTAGAGGAGAGGTTGATTATCTGTTTCTCTTCCTCCTCCCCCTGTAGGGCCTCCTCGTGGGTGCCTGTGGCTGATAGCCCCATACCTCTCTGTCTCTTAACAGTACTCCCCTTCCCCCATCTGGTCTTCCGCGGCCTGTTGGAATATAGCCGCCTCTCCCTAAAAAAGGCTGAAGCTCTGCAGTGTGATGCTCAGAGCCACCTCTAAACTGACCTTGATGTGGCGGTCCCTCTCCCTGATTATCGGGGTCTGTGTCACTGGCCGAGTGTTCCCACTCTGTAGATGACTCTAAAGGGGCCGTGGTGTATTTCCTCCTTGAGGCTTTAATTTTGTAACGGAAGATATTTCCTTCTTTAAAGTCTTTAGAGTCCCTTACAAACTTTTTCCCTTTTCTGGCTTTTATGTCAGACTTGAGTTTGTCAATGTTTATTTGTAGTTTTTTCTCCAAATTGCTAAACTCATCTTGCCCACTCCATGTCTCAATCTCTTTGCGTAATTGTTCGATATTGCTATTTGTTTGTGTTAGTTTGTTTTTTTCGTGTTCCAGAAGGAGTTTCATTAATTTGACCGAGCAATTAAGCAGTTCAGTTTCCCAAGCCTTATGAAACACCTCATCTGTGTGATATGCCGAGGGTGCCAGATTAAGTCTTAGGCCTCGGGGTACTATATCTAGTCTAAGATAATTCTGTAGGCTAGTAATTTCCCACCATATTCTGGCTTGCAACTTCATTGCCTTTTCTAGGTCCTTGAAAAAACTCTTTATGTCATTTTGACCTGTACTGGGAGGTACCTCAAAATCCACAGAAAATACCGTGCTGGCCTCAGTATTCCAGGCATCAAAGTCAGGTGTTGTGGACAAAAAGCCTGCCATGCAGGATTGTGTGTTAGCAGTTCACTATGTAGAATCAGTACGGGTAAAGGGCTATACCATAGCATATATCACACAATACCAAAAACCGAAACCATGTACCACATCTGGGGAGCTGGCAATCAGAAAAGAACAGAGTTCTTGCTAGCATATATATATGAAACAAGAGGTGTTGCCGCTCTCCACCAATAATATACAATGTAAAAAAATAGGGTGCATACGGGATAAATTGATACATATGAAGGAGAGGGGGAGGGTACAGAAAGGGTAGCCCAAAAGAACCTATTTGCACTCACTATTTCAAATAAATGGTTAGGAAAAATTTAATCCCTGGGAGGAGCCCATGCACCATTTAAAAAGATATATCTACTTTAAAACATTTTATTGAACATTTATGCAAAGACAATTACCAATTAATGGGTTAAAAAATTTCAGGGGGTAAATGGGGACGGAGGGTGGTGTTTAAAGTGCCTCTTGTATATGTAAAATACTAATATACTATAGGTAGTCCTGTGGCACTAATAGTAGGTTCGCGTGTAGTATATGCTACAGCTATTCCTTCACTTAGATGTGAGCACTTCCCTATTGCTCACATGAAGCTGGGGAGCAGGTGTGTATTTGTATCCTATCTCTTATGTACTCACTGCACAGTGACAATGATTGTACATCCAACGTGGCCAATCTATATCCAGTTTTCCACTTGGTTTGTTGGAGTAATTTAATAACCGCAGTGGTGTCTTTGAGATGTGACGGTAACTCAGTGACTAAAGCTGTAAATAAAAATCCAAATACTGGGATAAATTTGATGCTATTGAATTAATGCCCGATATAATGGGGCGTCCAGGAGGATTTATAACAGATTTGTGAATCTTGGGTAGATGGTAATATATGGGAATGGTGGGAGACAAACTGTTGATGAGACAAGGATTTTCCATTCTGGGTATAAGCCCAAATCGATATTCTATCCTTACTATTTAGAGGACAATATGTTGAGCTGTTTGGTAAATTACTAGAACAAGAATTCAGGCAAATTTGCAACTCGGCCTCAAGCAAAAAGTATAGTTGTCCCAATATAACATCGAGTGAAGCCCTTTCCATTAAAAACCTCCGCACTAATACTGATATTGTGGTGCGTGAGGCAGATAAGGGAGGGGGGGTTGTCTTACAGGACAAAAAAGACTATTGCTTAGAAGCGGAAAGACTCCTGTCGGATCCCAAATCATACAAAAAATTGAAAAAGGATCCCACAGGTGAGTTCCTTCTATCATTCAAGGTACTGCTTGATGCGGCCCTTGAACAGGGCATATTGAAAAAATCAGAATTTGAGTTCATTTATATTCCAACACCCACCATTCCCATATATTACCATCTACCCAAGATTCACAAATCTGTTATAAATCCTCCTGGACGCCCCATTATATCGGGCATTAATTCAATAACATCAAATTTATCCCAGTATTTGGATTTTTATTTACAGCCTTTAGTCACTGAGTTACCGTCACATCTCAAAGACACCACTGCGGTTATTAAATTACTCCAACAAACCAAGTGGAAAACTGGATATAGATTGGCCACGTTGGATGTACAATCATTGTACACATGTATACCACACCAGGCGGGATGTATGGAGGGTTAGATACTTTTTGGAGTCATGCAATTTGATTAAACAAACACAAATTGACTTTTTGTTATGCTCCATAGAGTTCATTCTAACTCATAACTATTTTTGTTTGAATCTGAATTTTATTTGCAGACACTTGGTACCGCAATGGGTACCAAGTTTGCTCCATCGTTTGCTAACTTGTATATGGGGTGGTGGGAGAAGCTTACTATCACTGAGATATCTCCTCCACAGTTAATCATGTGGAGGAGATATATAGATGATATTCTCATCATTTGGGACGGCACTGAAGCCTCTCTCTTAGAGTTTATTGCAAAGTTAAATATCAATACGTGTAACCTCTTTTTTAGTGGGGAAAACAGTGTAACCTCAGTGCATTACTTAGCCCTTGAAATCACTATTGAATCAGAGCAAATCTGTACAAAAACATATTTCAAGGATACTAATGTGAATTCTTATATCCATCCTTCTAGTTGCCATTTTAAACCCTGGATTACCAATATCCCTTTTAACCAATTTGCACGCCTTAAGAGGAATTGCACTAATGATGAGCAATTCCAAGATCAGGTACCCTTTCTGAAGGAAAGATTTATACAGAAAGATTACGATAAGCTTCTGATTAATCGTGCCATTGACAAAGTCAATCTCGTTAAAAGAACAAACTTATTAAAAAATAAGAAAAAAAGAACAAAGAGATTTGACTTTAAAAAGGGGGGTGCTAATCAGAAATTAGAGGCTATGACTGAGCTTGTACCAATAAAAGGGGGAATAAAACATGATGACCCAACACAAAGTGATAAATTCCCAGTGTTTATTACACAATTCAACGACAAACATAAGGCCATACAATCAGCTATTGCAAAACACTGGAGGGTTCTTTCCTTGGACCCTGTGTTGAGTGTCGGAATGTCATTGAAACCTAAGATTGTGTATAAAAAAGCTCAGAATCTAAAAGGACTAATAGCCCCTAGTCAATTAAAGTCTGTTTCCAGTAACAAGGGCACACTAAGATCTTTTTTAGATCTAAAGGGCCATTATAAATGTAGCAAATGCAAGATATGTCCCAATTTATTGAATAAGAAAGAGGTTGTCTCTTTTACCACAAAACGGAGCTTTAAAATCAATCATTTCATAAACTGCTCCACTGCTTATGTAGTATATGTACTCCAGTGCAAATGTGGGTTACAATACATTGGTAAAACGAAACGGTGTATGAAGGTATGGGTAATGGAACATATGAGAAACATTAAAAATGTGCACAAATTAATTGATAAACATATGCCCCTAACCCACCTTTTAAAGCACTTTTATGATTGCCACCAGTGCGACCCGAGTGGCATTACATTTATGGGTATAGAAGTTGCCACAGAAAATCAGCGCTTGGGCAACAGAGATTTACGCTTGAGTAGAAGGGAACAATTCTGGATCTATACCATGCAAACGAGATTCCCACATGGTTTAAATGATTATATAGAATTGGTTCCCTTCCTGAAAGAATAAATTGTTACGTGAATATTTGGAGTTCCTCTATGTGATCTAATTAATTTTTATTAATACTGTGATAATTTGTTTTTTAAAATGTTTTTAAAATGTATTACTAAGAATGTAAATTATTTTAAATATGTGTGTATAAATATATGCTTAGATCTAAACGGGGGTTAGGTAATATATGGTTAGGAGTGACTTATTTTATTGGGTAGTATGTCAACTCACAGTTAACCCTGGGTCCTATTTACCAATACTCCACTTCTGAATGGGGTTTATTTAATTAATTAATTTATTTAATTAACTAGTTACTTGATTACTTAAACATGCTGTACGGGACTCCACTTTTCATTCTGTTGTATTGACATGTGTTTTCACTCTCCCTAATGACGTTAGATCCATTGGCTGCTGCTCTGCATATATACTCCGGGGACAGCGCTATCACGTGTACTCCTGACAAAGCACTAAGTGCGAAACGCGTAGAGGTCACGTGGCGGCAGTTCTCGTGGAGTGTTTGCAGCCGGTGGAAGCGGGTCTTCACGCTTCTAGCAGGGGAGAGAAAAACACCATCAGAGAAGATTAGACCAGAAACCGGACAACCCCCCGTCGAGGCCCCAAACAAGGTCAACGACCCAAAAAAGATCACATACAGAAGGGGAAAAAGGGGGGGGGAAGAAGCCCCCAACACACGAGAGATACCCGAGTACGGAGACATTAAGATCAAAAGATCCATTGGCTGCTGCTCTGCATATATACTCCGGGGACAGCGCTATCACGTGGACTCCTGACGAAGCACTACGTGCGAAACGCGTAGAGCTCACGTGGCAGCAGTTCTCGTGGAGTGTTTGCAGCCGGTGGAAGCGGGTCTTCACACTTCTAGCAGGGTAAGTACTCAGTCTGGTCCGGACCCTTTCTGCAGTACTAGCGAGATCCCGTGTAGACCCGGTGCTATTCACCGACCTATTAGTGTATTTCTTGTGTATTACCAGTAATTTTTAAACGTTGTTGACACCATTGTTTTAACCCTTCAGTGGATGCTTGTGCCCACTGTCTTGTTATATTAATAAAGTAATCATATCCCTTAGTGCGCCTGCTTGTCACTTGTTTTTCTAAACTGGCGTAATATTTCCCCACAAACCCCCCCCTCCACTTTTTTTTTTTAAAGATTACTTACTGTTTTGATCAGAGATTGCTGAGTCTGGAAATATTGTTACTTTATTGTAATAAACCTTTTATTCGTACATCTCCTCTGGTCAGTGCTGCAGACATGATTGGAGTGAGAAGATACCATATGTGCTGGGCTTTGTGAACAGGGAACTATTCAACTGGTATAAATACAGTCATTTAAATGAGTTTTCAGTCTTGCACACACGGGGTTATTAATATACCAATATGAGTATAAGTGTGGGAAACAGGGGAAGTCAAATCAATCTGACATTTCAAAGTACTGACATCAACATTGCTGTGAATAATCAGAGGTTCTGTAAATTAATAACAAGTCATATTTGTTAGGGGAAATAATAATATGCAGTTTGCAGTGAAGGAAAATGTTCTTTTTGTGCAGGTGTTTCAGTGTCAGAGCTAAAAATATAAGACAACTTTACTTGTGAAGTATTTAATCAAGGAGCACTCCTAAATAATCTCATTGGAACTTGGAAAAGTAATATCACACTTAGGCGTTCAGAAATAGCTTTCTCCTCAATGGGAAATTAATTACACAAGCTTTCATCTTTTCTTTTTTTTTTAAATTCTTTATGTTGAGTTACAAGTGAAACATTTCTACAATAAGTGATGTCAAACCAAAGAGACAATATACATTTGTAAGGTGAAGAAAGAAACAATTCTGTAACGGTTTTCAAAAAATGTGCGTAAAGTATAAGCATAGTATAATAATTAGAAATGATCCGCGTAACTGGAATAAAAATCAATGTAATTAATTAAAATAAATGAACATATGTTAACGCTGAAAATTAAAATAAGGTACATATTATTCGTGGTTGTGAGGTCGGAGGGAGGGACGATTTAGGAACAATCTCCGCCATCACCCCATTGACTGATTATTTTTTTAAGCATCAGTTCATGTGTAGAACATGATATAGTGAAAGTTGACATCTCTTCATCAGCTAAAGCACGGGCGCCAACTCCACGCCAGTCCATTCCAATATTTTTATGGCGCGCTGTACTCAATACAAACAAAGCTGTGAATGGTGGATGTGTGTAGTCAAACCATACCGTTGTATACTGTATGTTCTCCTAACATGAAAAGTTGGTTTAACCTTTGCTGCCAGAGTTACCCACAATGCATTGCAAAACAGTGTGTCGGTGAACTCTGGCAGTAAAATGGTTAAACGGGTTATCAGTATAGCATGGAAATAAGAAATGTCCTTATCTTTGTGCAGAATGACTTCTTCTCAACCACTTACTACCTCACCTTGCTTATCACAACTGACAAGCAGCCTGTGGATGCTTTGCATAATTTTCTTGTGTGTCTCTGAGATTCCTGTGAGTCAAAGTGTAAAATAGTCTGGTTGGTTGCTGTTGTTAGATACCAACAGGAGAATTACCATAAATAACCCGCAGTGAAAAGCCGCTCAGTCATAACGTCAATCTGCCGGCAGAAAAATATACATAGACATTTCAGTGACGGCATTATTTATAGTATTGCTTGGCTTTTTAAACCAAACAAGCAGAATAACTGATATGTTGCTTGGTATTTCTTTGCAACATGAATTAAATAATTTGCATGTTTAAAGGGTGCTTTTAATCCTAATACATAGACTAACACACACACAGTATATATATATATATATATATATATATATATATATATATATATATATATATATATATATATATATATATATATATATACAGTGTTCGACAAACCTATACATTTGCTCGCCCTGGGCAAGTGGATTTAACCCCCGGGCGAGTAAATATTGGCCCAAGCAGCACACGTTTGGTACTAGGTGGCGAGTAGATTTTTTTGTGTGGCGAGTAGATTTTTTGGTGATTTGTCAACCATAATATATATATATATATATATACATACATGCATACATACACACACACACATTAATATATACAGTTGCAGTCAGCACTCCAGGTATTGACTTAGTTGCAGAGGCCCGGGACTCTTACCGAAGGCATTTAAATGAATTGGGGGCGGTGAAGGCCTTGTAACTCCCCTTACCTTGGCTCTGGCGGCTCCTGACGATGCATCGCCATGGCAACACGGCGCCTAATCTGAACCCCGGAGACATGGTAAGGAGGTCAGTGATGGAACTAGGGACCCGGATGACTCTGTATCTCGATAGCAAAGGCAGAGAACAGCTGTGCACATTGAAGGGACACCGTGGAATAACAGCGTGCAAAATCAATCCAACGCGTTTCACTCTAACAAAGAGTAAGCATTTTATGTAAGCACCTCATGTAAGCATTTTATATTTATATGTCACATATATTCACAATTTTTTAGACATTTTTTTTCACCACTAATTAGTTATTGTGTTTGCAACCCAGTTTTTGTGTTTTTCCTATTTTTAAAGACGAGTGAAAACTTGGCCTTGTGGGAGCTGCACCACATTCACTTCCTATATTTATTCACCATTGCACGTCTAATATTAATTTGCACTTGTTTTCATCCCACTCTTATTGGCTTAGTTGCGATTGGGTGCACACGGAACTAACGATCCCCAGCTTCAGCGTTCTTCAGATGCAGTAAATCCGAGAGATCTTTCTTATTAGCATAGGCTCCATGTTAAGTTAGCACTGCCTGGCGATAGGCTCAGATAACATGGCCTTAAGCGCGTCTTACCTAAAGGAGGCGTCACTCCCACCCAGACCCTGAAATAAGGGGAGGGGGAGAGATACCTGTGCACTGAGAGGAGCACGCCTAAGATACCTGAGTTATACACTAATTTGGGTCTACAACAGTATATTTCAAAGACTTAAATTAGCATATTTTACATGTTTGCGCCTTTTTGTGCACAGGTGTCTCAGCATGTGGTGTTGACGTTTTGGGGGGTAAATAAGCAACATGGGACTCTAGCAAAGAAAAGTAAGTCTCACTCACACTCACTGTCTCTCTAACTCTTACTCATTTCATCACTTCAATCAGGGGTGCGCAAAGTTTTTACCCTGTGCCCCCTGCCTGCTCGTGCCGCCTGTCCTGTTTGGCTCCGGCGTCAAAAGTCGCTGCGGGGGTCATGTGATGCCACGTAACCATGTGGTGTCATTTGACACCGGTTACCATGGCGATGTATCGCCGAAGATCAGGTAGGAGAAGCTGCAGAGACCTTGCGCGGTACCACACCCCCGGCAGTTAATTTAAGTGCCTTGGGGGAGAGCGCGGGACCAATGTAGCCGCTGCGCCCCCCCTAGAAATTGTCCCGCCTCCCCTGGGGGGCACGCACCCCACTTTGCGCACCCCTGACTTAAATCACGTATAGAACGTATAAGAACTGAACTAATAAGATGCATTTGGTTCGTACTTTTCATTTAATTAAATTCTTTGGAAAAACATTTGTTCCAACAACATACTAGCCCACACACTGCATTTTTTGCAGCTCACTGGCTGACACTCCCACAGATTAACCCCTATACTTCAGGTCTCAGCATGAACAGGCATAGCTGGCAGATGAAGCATGTCAGGTGCTTGTTCCTCTGGCTGAAAGAATACTTTTATTATCACCTTGATGCTTCATGGATCATGGGAAAGTAGACATTAGCTTCATCTAGTTTTGATTTTAATTTCCTCACCTGAAATGTAACAAATGTCAACATGTTGTAAAATTATAGCAATAGTGATTTATCAAACTCAGTTATGTCAGAAACATCCTTTTATCATTCAACTAACCCTGCTGATGAAACGTTACTGCACCTCTGTCCGTGAATTGTTTCCCATACTATGTAAGGCTAAGGCCCCGCTGCACGCGTCCGCATGGCTGTCTTGCTTGCCGGCGACGCGTGCAACTCACTGCACCGCGATCTGCGGTCTGCAGGAAACTTTTTCCCGGAGCGGGGGGCGTGGCCAAACGGGTCGGGGGGCGCGGCCATAGAGCCCGGGGAGAGGGGTTGAAGGTTATGGGTCTGGGAGAGGGGTGGGAGGGTGATACAAGGGGACAGATCTGGTGCTGTAAAGTCTCCCTCCCGCCCCCCCCCCATGTGTGAGAGAGATGATGGGAAGATATGTGCCGAACGCACAAAACAGACACACAAGCAGCTCTCCTCCCCTCCTCCCCTGACTCGCGTACCACGTGACGCGCCAGCGCTGAAAAGCACAGGGAGGTTGTAGCTCCAGCAGGCTGACGCGTCACAGTACGCAGTCAGCCCTGCCGGAAGGAGGCAGCGGGGGCAAGGACCATTCGGGGTCTGGTGGCCGCCGTCCGCAGCGGGTTCGCAGCCTAATTAGCATTATCTTTTCTCAATGTTGGGTTTGTAATGCAAGCTTTTTCAATCCTGCCGTTTCTCCCAAGCATTTTGGGAGAAAATACAGAAAATGAAAGAATCAACGCACTGTTGTATGAAAAAAGTTGTTAATCAACAAGAAAGTCATGTAGTAGCGACTCCCTTTTTTTATCCTCATATTTTATTGATTTTACAATATATTCTGCGAACATACAGTAATTAGTTGACACATAGAGAAAGAAAAAAAAGGGGGGAAGGTGAGGCTATGGGGTAGGAGTGTACAGAAACGAGGAAGTTAAGTGTGGGGAAGGTGGGGGTGGGTAGGGATTCTTAACTCAGATCAGTATTACAGTTACATTGGTGTAAAATAACAAACATAATGATTCGTAGGTAGGTATTCTCCGTAAACGACATCGCTTCATCTTCTACAAGGTAGGGAGCGTTGTATGTAGAGGCCAGCGGCAGGATGTTCAATACGTCCTCTAGTGTTTCCACGCTTCGGAGTTGTCCTGCCATTTGGGTTCTTGGCTAATTTTCCAGTTCTGTCGCCACGGGAACCAACACTCCCCATTTTTCATCCGGGAAGTGACCGCCATTGGCCGGGTTTAATAATTCATAGGTGCAAATTACAGTTCAGGTGAGACTCCCTTTTTAATGTAATGTTGCATTAGCCAGAGAGGGCCCTTTGACAGTTCAAGGGTTAGGGGCCTCTATTCCATACGTTGTGAAGCATTCTTATCCGCACTGGAGAAGATTCTGGTCCCATTCATTTAAATGGGGCTGAACGCTTTTCCAACCCCGGGAAGCACGTTGAATAGAATTCAATATATATGAACATCTCTCACTTGATGTGTTATACATCATTTCCTTAGAGTAGGGTGATTATTTTTTTATTTTTTTAAACATGGTTTTATAAATTCTGCTTGCTGTGCGTACTGCTAAATGACAACTTAATGTAACTAGAAGTTTTGTTATGTGGCTTAAATGTCTGGGTAAATTAAATTCACCACAATCCACAGTATTTCAGAAGATATCACAGCCTATTAAATAATATGTACTTTTCCAGAATGAGTACAGCTGCTAAAATTCAATAACATTGTAAAACAGCGGTTAGTCCATTCATTTTGCTGTTTTTAAAAGGGAGAGCCTCCTTCAGCACTGAAGTGGTTAATTTAGGTTTTCCTAAAGTGTCTGCAAACGAGATCGGTTGGTTTCGAGGACCTTTTGTCAAAATGGGGTTAAAAATGTAAACCTCAAAGGTAACCAACAAGTGAAAACTTTTTCTTGCTACCCAACCTGAAACTTGGCGCCATTTTCACCAACTTCTTCTGCAAGTCCATGTAAGTGCTGCTTCTCCTTCCACTTTTTATTATAGGTGCCAGGTCAATGGAACCTATGTATTTAGCATCACAAACAGCTTCTCATTTTAAATTGCACTCGTGTGCACCTATGTTCTAATCTGAAACGTCTTATCTGCACCATCAGCGTCAAAGAATGTTTTTGGCCGCACAGAAATGGACTGTGCTAGGTGTACAGATCGAAATCATATGTAATTTAAAAATAAAGTTACTGGGCGTAAATAAATAAAAGCAAAAAGTGTCACAAATCTTCAACTTAACTTGGCGTTAGTTAATAGTGTTAGCGTAGAATGACATTGCAATGTAGCAACCGGAAAATGTATTTGACGCAGCAAGGATGATTCATTATATAGGTTAATACGACCATATTATTTTCAGAGCATGGCTCTCATAAATAATATTACTCTAATTATATATATTAATTAATATTAGTTGTAAATAAATAAATACACAAGTCTGTTTCCATTTAAATGGTGTCAATCAGTTATTCAACTAAAGGATGTGAATAAAATAATTTAACACAACATATTTTGCATCATATGTATGAAGTCTTCATACATACCATGCACTTTTTATGAAGATTTATACTAGTGTTTAACACTGAAATTTTGACCCACCATTTTTTTTAAATGTAATCATAGTACATCGGCCCAAATGTTTAATTCTGTAGAGCATATCAAGTCTATGTTAACTATAAGAAATGTTCCACTGTTTGGCAAGAAACAAAGTCTGTGATTGTGTTAATCTCACCAAATAAAGTATGTAATCACCGTTCGTTTGAACAGATTCACGGTAAATGAATATCTAATAGTCAAAAACAGTAACTGCTACAGAAATGTGACACAGAAATGTAGATGCCATCCAAACGACGTATTTATGATAATGTATACAAGTTGCGCGTAAGCCTTTCAAATGATAATAAATATTTTATTTTACTCACTGGTGCCATAAGAAAATTTCTGACTTGGCATATGTGCTGTTCCAAAATAACATCTTTTATGAGCAGTGTTTATCCATGGGATTAATCTGTTAACATTGGATGTAGGACAGACATCACAAGGGGTTATTTATCAGTCTATTGAAGCATCAGAATAAAACAGCTTCCTCTTTTTTCTGTTATCAGGGTGAGCTTCCGAACAATGGTCCCCGTACCTAGGACTTTAAGTTTTTCCCCCTGTTACCCCAGTTGGGTGAATGTGTGTGTTTTATGTACTGAACGTTTGTGGAAACTTTTTCCAATAAATTCACTTTTGTTCAACTCTGCAGTTCTGTCTAGTGTATTGATCTCTCGTGTAAATTGTCCCGGTCTCCTGTGACAGTGATCACATGAGCTCAGAAGCAATTCCTTGGTATCCCTGCGGTGGAAAAAAATCCAAGGGGTTAGGGCTCCAATGCCTCAACTATTTCTTTCAACATCCTGACCAGAAGAGTATGACCACATAGAAGTGAACCTCCATGACCCGAAATGGCTGAGATTTGGGGGTTGTAGACTAAAAACTGTAATTTTAATGGAAAAGTTGTGACTTTGAAGTCTGCCGAAACCACTAATGTTGAAAATCAGCTTGATTCATAACCAGTGTGTCTCAGAAGATCAGTGAGAGTTGACATGTCTGTGACCACCCTGTCATATCACAAGGAGTCAACTGGTTCAATAGATATATTTTCCTCTCCTGCTCCCAGCATATTTGGGAGAAAAATACCAAGCTGATCGAAAGCTTTCTAATTATTTTTTGGTGCCCTGAGCATTGCAGTGTGACTTGCACATAATGGGACTTGTGGGAGCTAATTCTTTCAAAATGTACATATTTAAAAATGTATCTTTTTTTACTGCTATTAAAGTCAATAACAAAAAAGACGATGATTAGTTGGTCTATTAATCCAATCAAATATATAGAAGAAAATATATAATCACACCTGCTGTTTATGATATATTTTAAAGCACCAGTCCAAGCTGCGTTTTTTTTTACATTATATATTTTTTCCCCTTTAATATGTGCATCAATGCAATCCACACAATGAGAAGTAATTAGCTAAGTTGTCGATCGATCGGTAAAGATTCGGCTCCGGGATTCACTAAATGGCTGTCAGTGCAGCAGAAGAGGACCAAAGCTGCAAAGTTCTGTGGGGAAGATCATGTGACCAGGCAGTCACTAGTTACAATTGGTGCACTGCTAGAAAAGTGCTTGCCAGAGTCTGTTTCAGAAGAGGAAAGGGATGTGACTTTGTAAATGGTTGCTATAGAAATAAAAAAATGCCTGTTACATAACAATACATTAAAAATATAATTCAGAATTGTTTTGAAAACATGCTACAAGTATTTTCTCATAGTACAGAACTGATTTATTAAAAAAACAAAAAAAAACACATGTAGGATGTTGTTTGGTCTGCAACTATAATGGAAAAACAAAGCTTGACATTAAGTCTGTGGGAGCCAGCCTTCACTTTTTGTCCTTTATTTAATTACTTGAATGGCACAAACCTGGGCTTGTTAATGCTTAATTTTGTTTGTCCTTAAAAAAGGGTAAAATATGTAATAATATTTTTCCTGCTATACTGTACTTTAAAACAAAGACCGGAGTCAATGAAGAAAGGAATGTGTAGCCCCCTATGGGGCTACTATTGAGTTAATGGTTAATAGCCCCGATGGGTTAACTGTGGGCTCACAAAGAGTATTGCCCCTTTCCCATCACATGGTAAAGAGTGACTTGGGGTAAAAGAAGCCACACCCACTTTATGTCTGGTCACCAGGGTATATAAGCCTGTCCTGATCCCTATGTTACAAACCCACATTCAATATTTGTGTATCACGTGGAGATATATTTGTTTGTTCTCTGTCCACTATTATTTTTCAATATTGAATAAAGTTATGTTTTAACTTACTTATCATATCATATACATCACTTTGAGTGCTAGTTGATAGGAGCTTCTGTCCCTTGCACCTGCACGTTTTACTGTATTGATGCACTATTGCTCCTGGCACCTACCCACTCCTAGACTGTAGCAAGAGCAGCTACCTTCCTCTTCCCCTCCCCCTTTCCCCTTCTACTTGATATTGTCTAGAAGTACGCTGCGTTAATAGATGGGCAGACCGTGCGGACGCGATCAGACTGCCTAAAGGCAGTAATCGCATCTATATGGCGTGCTGGTGCATGCGCGCGGAAGCGGGAGGGGGCGCGCGATGCGTGAGAAATCAGTTAAAACCGATTTCTTGCGCGATAGGGCGGTCACGTGAGCGGTTCGCCCAATGAGGACGAACCAGCTCCATGACGTCACTGGCCCGCCCATAGACACGCCCCCGGACGGTGCGCGAACTAAGGCCAGGGAAGGCACCCGCTTTCCTATGGACGCAGCCTTAGTAGTACAGCTATCAGGACTGTGTCCGATAAGGAAACTCGGATCATCCTTATTCAGATTTGAAAATGTTCTTGGTTCCGGTTTACTAAACGCACAGTAAAAATGACACCATCGTGTACAAAGCCTGGTATTTAGGATCGCCGCATAGATGCAGAAGCAGAATTGTGATTTTGAAAGGCTAATTCTTTCAAGCACAAGGTTTATTTAGTTAAGCACTTCAGCTCTGGCCATGCATGTTAACTCGCTTACAATAACGGCCACTGCACACACAACTAACACATTTACTACAAATTTATATATAATGAAATCCAAGACCAATGTTATCCAGCGAAGAGAAGCTCATTGTCATTAATTATTTATAGGGTGCCAACATAGTCCATAGTAAAGTTCAACGAGGCATGGAATCCAGTGTTTAAATATGATAATTTACATATAAAATAATAAATACCTAGGATATATTGATACTATAGGTAATAAAGTCCAAGTTATTGGGAGCTTACACTCCAAGGGGAAAAGAGGTCGAGCACAAGGCACACTGGAATTCTTTCCTAATTATGTCTGGTTACTGGTATTTCTATAGTACGAGTATTCCTGTTTTTATTCTAGGTGATGATGGTGATCAGGTTGCAGGTCACACATGCTGACATAAAACAGAGTGTTGGCAAAGCTCACGGTCTCCTACAACGTCTTAGAAGTCTCACGAAGAGTGATGGGAGAACAGCGCACAGAGACAAGCTTTGTACTACAAAAAAAAACCGATAACGTAGGTACCAGCCAGGGATAGTTTCTGAATGAGCAGCAGGAATGTGCTTCTAGAGACGGAGGCACTTATAAACCAATTTATGCTGTGCTTTTAGACTCCCCCTCTTCTCTGACTCTTCTGCACAGCAAAAAATATATATAAAGAACACTCTTTCCCACATCATTAAACTTTTCACTCAAAACACTATCTGCTTACGCACCTGTGAATGAGCAGTCTATTAAGACAGTTCTCTTCCATTAGAGAGGCCAGGAGAGCTTTTTGTGGGTACAGGAGTGGTAGGACTGGCAAAAGAGGGAGTACCTTGGCATGGTTTGCAAGCTTAAAATACTTTGGCCAAAGGATTTAACTAAATGAGCCTCACTTATGAAGAAAAACACAAGAATTTAACTATATAATTTGTCATATTGGATGTGGCACTGAGGCCTTTTGCCTTTTGTTGTATATATTGGGTCACACTACCAGTAGCACTCCCTTTTGACAGAGATATATGTGGTGTTTTGGGTTTGGGTTCTGAGCTTGCAGGGGTTGTGTGTGGTTCCACTATAAGGCTGTGCTTATAGTGCCGGCAACGCGACCATCGCAGCAAAACAAATGCATTGTCGCCGTCGTCCCGCGACCGCGAGACGGTGCGACTGGGCTACCAAAAATCTGGTAGTCACTGATATTTGATTTTTGGAGAGACAGTCGCCACGTGACTGCCTCTAAACCAATCACAGAGCGCCTATTGCACTGTGCCCTCCCCTTTGGTGACGTCACTGGCCTTGTCGCCAGCGACGTCTCTCAAACTTGAAATACAAGTTTCCCCAATGGTAACGGCGATGGGTGACGTCATCGGTCGCGTCGCCGGCACTATAAACGCGGCCTAAGCATTAAACAAGATATGCGACCCAATTATAACACTGTGGAGTTATCACAAAGAGATCACTACCATTTATATGATCTGATGTGGACACAGGGACAAGTGATGCTATGCCGTATGACAATGAACAAAAAGAAAAAAGAAAACCCCAGTAGATTGTTCCACACTAAATCAGAAAATATATTTTTATGTATATGGTGCGAATAAGAGAGAAAAGTGAGAAAAAACCCTATTCTCTATTGCAAATGGCATCTTCTAAACCGCCTCTATAAAAAGTGACAAATCTCATGGTTTAACAGCGAAAACGCCTGGACTGTACTTGCTTTAGAAGTGGAATGACCTGAGGTCATCCCCAGTCTGACCTATAGGTTTTGCTGTCTTATCCAACCTCCTATTTCAGGCGCTGGATGTAACTCGCAATACCAATCTCACCACCCTTGACATGGCATGATTTTTTTTTTTCTTGTAGTTTTTAGAAGAGGTTTGAATAACCGAGCTACGAGAATAGCCGTTTTTGGAGGCTTTTTTGACAAACTGATCGTATTGTCACGCACATCCGGTTTTGTAGCAGTTAGCAGTGAGAGAAGGATCTGCCCCCAAACGCACCTCCAGCGACGGACGATCGAACTAGGAGGTGTTGCAGCGCCGGAGCAGTTTCTAAATCAGCCCGACGCCACTGGTGGAGAAGCTGCTACATTCGTATGTCCACAATCCACCGCGCATTTACTTCTGACTTGTCGTGAGTAGGATTTTGGTTTTAGAACAACCGGATCAGCTGCCTGCTGTTGTGTTCTCAATTGTAACTTGTTGGATTAAATTTAGCTCCTTCATTTAAGTCAGCCGTGCCTTATCTGTCAGTGTTGTTTGTCTAGTGTTTGTACTGTATGTCCCTCTTAGTAGCAGTTGGTCTATGATTTATTTGTTGTTTGTTTAGTGTTTGTACTGTATGTCCCTCTTAGTAGCAGTTTGCACTATGATTTATTTTTCTGCTTGATTCCACATATTACGCCACATCTGGTCGTGGTCACAACTTTGGAAGTACAAGACTGGAGGTGGATCTGTGTGTTTGGTCCAATTGGATCCCCAATAGACTATCTTTGGACATTTTTAGGCGCCGGTTTGTATTTTTTGTTTGTGTATTGTAACTGACTTTGTTTTTGGGTCAGCATCTCTTGGCAGCCTTACCTTATTATTCTAAGGGATTTAAGTGTTTATATTATTGTACACCAATAAGTATTGTTTAGTTCTTAGCGCTATTATCACCAACTCTTTTTTTCTTTTCAAAGTGTACAATGCCACTGACATATTTAAGGGGATACATCTGGGTAATTGATCCCTTTTTTTTAACCAAAATCCAAAAAGATTTGGGAGGGGTTTAATTTTCTATCGCTACTTCCTTTTGTCTCTTTTACTGTGTGTTCAACAACAGTTTTCTCTCTCCCCTTTCCCCCTTCCCCCATTGACTCTCTGATAAGGACAGGGTAGGCTAGGGTTAAAGAAAACGCTTGATTGACAAACACTTCCCCATTCACAGGCCCTTAAGGGCTGGGACCCGCTGCGCCCGGCGGCGCGGGCGGCTGCACGGGCTTTCCCCACCAGCAGGGGAATCCTCCCGAGACGGTCCCGGTCCCCCCTGGCTGCACAGCTCACTACACGCTGTGACGCGTCAGCCGCTAGGGGATACAAGAGAATTGTAATCCCTAGCTTTGACGCGTCACATGGTGTGGCTGTGAGCACTCAGTAGAAAATAAAATGGAAAATCAGTTAACTTGAGTGCAAATAGCCGCACGGCTATTCGCACTCAGTAGAAAATAAAATTGAAAAAATAAACATCCCTGCCAGGAATCAAACCCCAGTCCACCATGCTAATGGCCTGCAGCATATCCACTGAGCTATAAGACTTTCTGATTGTTTCAAGTGAATAAAGGCATAGAAACCTGTTCATAACAGCTGGGCTATTCGCACTCAGTTAAGTTCTACTGAGTGCGAATAGCCATGCGGCTATTTGCACTCAACTCTGTATATCCACTGCCGGATGTTGGCGCCACCTTTTTTGCTACAGAGATGGCGGCACACCCCTGCTTTGCCACAGTGATCACTTTGCCTTGTTTTTACTTCATTCCCCTAATCTCCTTTCTTCCACGTTTTTGGCAGTTCTAAGCTATTGCATAGGGTAATGTCCATTGGACTGGTCTGTTTTGAATTTTATATTCCATATTACTCTTCCCAGATACATATTTCAATGTACTTTGCATTCTGATACCTTCCGTGTGATTTCATATAAAACATTAACTTAAAATGTAGCTGGTAATTGGATGACCTTTTATGCTGTTTTATTGGGGGTGATCTCTAGAATTTGATTTTTTGTTTATAATTTTGTTTTCATTGTCGCAATGTTTGTCTCTAGGGGGGGGGCAGACTGCGTGAACCTTTACAGTTCTGGGGGGGGGGGGGGGGCAGAGGCAGCAGCGGACCATGGCATCATGTGATCAAGAGCAATCCCACCAGGCTTGCGGATGCCGAACATAGAAGTAGAGCGGGCTCCTTCTGTTTGGGATTGGTCAGCCTGATCTGCCCTTGAACAACGAGAAAAAGTCCCATAACGTACATGTCAAGTCGGAAGCGTTACTGTTTTGCCAAGGCCCATTATGTATCGGGTACGTCTTCAGGGCACTGTAAGTGTTAATGTTTGTCACTATTTGATCATGTGATTCGTCCAAATTCAGCCAAGTAGAATTTCACCATCAAATCGGTCAAGCGCTTAAAGATAAAAGTAAATCAAATGCTTGGTAAATTAAAGCATGGAGTATCTAAAGGTTAGAATGTTCCGGTCCCCTTCTGTAGACTAAATTAGCCAAAGATATTTTATAGCTCTTTACTTACAAATCTTTGGTTCGGTGTGTCCCATCTTTTTTTATTGTATAAACAAACTCCTTTTGCATTTCTTTTATGCTGATCACTCGCGTGTGAAATCTTCACATACAATACTTGTTTTTTGTTCAAGGGTATTTTAGATCTATTTCTACATAAAATGGCTAAGTCCAATATTAAAAAAAAAAATATACAAATAAAAAAAGCCGGCTCTTGAACAGCAACAATACAAATATGGCCGTGGGTCACCAATAAAGTCGTAATTCCCTCTTGCAATGAAATTGCGGCTTTCTATTGAGCCTGACACCGTTGCCATTTTGTGTTCAGTGGGCAAGTATTATTGCCGGGTGCAACTGGAGGCTCTAGTATTGTCTCCTTAAGGAATTACGATCAACTTCAGGGTATCAACTAAGAGATGGACTCTTTCAAATGCAAAACACTTTATAGAGTACACTTCCCCCAAATTATAATAAACCCAACAGCCATCACAATTGGTCAGGACTACCAAAAGCATTAACGATAATCTTTAAGGAAAGACTGAAGTGGTTTCCCGTTGATGCACAAGATTATTGTTCTCCTGGCCGAGCTATCTCGATCTAATGCTCAAGGATAAGGTTCTGGGTGGGTTTTCATTGCTACCTTCTGAGATCAATGCATTAACTTAAAATAATTCACTTGTGGGATATAAATAAATTACCCTGTCTTGTAATCCTAATATTGTGAGACGGCTGGTCTCAAAGATCAGTAGCTGCTGGAGCCTGCTTCACCTGCTGGATACCTGGTAAATTTGGCTGCAAAATGATGCAGATATGCTGATTATCACATGTTTGCCCCATTATGCAGCTACAAGTATTTTGGCTGCTTACGCTTATGTAACCATCTGGTGCCTACTTTTTTTTATTATGAAACACACAAAGTTGGATGGTGTTAGATTGTGGAGTTCCTTCACTTGGTGCTATCGTAACGGAACATTCAATTTAGTACATTGACCCCCATGACTTCAGTTGCGACGTTAACATCAAAGCAAGACCGCTCACCCAAGAAAAGAGGGTAATTCTTTTGAGTGCTTCTCTTGTACAACTGTTTGTTAATACAGTTTTGTACTAGGTGATCTAAACTTGCATACTGTGCACAGTGAGGTTTATTTAAATAATGATTATAACACATTGCCCTTTCCACAATCCCAGAAGGTTTATTTTATCATTTCCTAAATCATCCAAGATGAAGCAAACTCTCTAGTGGTAATCCTCACATCGGATACATTACAAACAAATGGGTGTTTTTGTTTTCATTTTTGTAGTTGTCTACTTTGGAATATTCAGCTAACTAAACTGTTTCCATAAACTAAGATCTAAACTTGGGCTGCATAGTGCTCAAACTAGAAGCATTAATGTTACAACAGCAATACCCCCTCCCAAAAAAAGGATTTTTTTAAATTGTATTACACACACACACACACACACACACACACACACACACACACACACACACACACACACACACACACACACACACACACACACACACACACACACACACACACACACACACACACACACCCTTTGTATGAACCAGGGGATCCGCTGGAGCTGAACCATGGCACTCAAAGCTCTAGGGCTCCCCAAATTCTGATATGTAACTTTTGGGTGCCCACTGCCATGGGGACAACAAGGAAAATTAAGTCTCACCCTTTAGCAGAGAGAGGACAGAATCAATTCTACCTGTATGATGACCCATATGTAGCCACCACCTCCTGTCCAGGTACTCTCTCCTACTAGCTGAGGTTATCTGTTTGTTTTTTTCCCCCTAAAGATTTGGGATTTACCTGACTGCTCTTAAGAGATTGATCCAGGAGAGTTGTTGGCCTATCCCTTTGAGGCCTTAACGATCGCAGGGGAGCCCTGAACAGACTAAGCTGCTAATACCGCCATGGTTGCAACTTGAATGACGGCGGTCTAGGCCTGGCCCTCATGGGGATAGTGCACGTTCTGTGTTCCTCCCCACTCTGCTGCTTGCGTCTATGGCACAGATTTTGTTTCCACCTTGAGGCGCGCATGTGCCGTCATGCGATTACATGATCACACACAAGTAGAAAAATGCCCGACTTGTCTTCTCTTACCGCAGCCCTGCTTTCCTGAGACTGGAGACCCTGTACACTGAGGTTGTGAAGTCCCGGGACGCTGTCCAAGCTTATTGGTATGGATTAAAGGTGTCGTGCCTAAGGGTCTGAGGTAAGCCCCAGGGAGTGATTAAGGTTTTTTTCATGATTTGGTTATTGTGTGTGTGTGTGTGTGTGTGTGTGTGTGTGTGTGTGTGTGTGTGTGTGTGTGTGTGTGTGTGTGTGTGTGTGTGTGTGTGTGTGTGTGTGTGTGTGTGTGTGTGTGTGTGTGTGTACACACACAATTTTTTTTTCCAGGTCTTGTTGATCCACTGCTGAATGAAGGCCTCTCCAATGATCTTCCAGGTATTGCAGTTGCACGCCTCTACTCCAGCGGTGCGCAAACTGGGGGTCGCAACATTATTTATGGGGAGCGCAGGCTGCGTGCGGGGAAACCTGGGGGCGGGCAGAGCTGTGCATGGGCGGCCAAGAAGCAGCTCCGTGCTGCTGCTGCTTCTCTGTGGCTTACTGCGGGGGTGGGGCCTTCCCTGCACACCGACATCCCCTCCTTCTCTTCCTGTCTGTTACCCACCCCAGTTTTCAGCAGCACACAGGGTGCCAGAGCATGCTTAGTACTTCTCCCGCCCCCATCCCCCAGGTTAAAGTGTGTGTGTTGTGTCTGTGTTGTGATTGAGTATGTGTGGGTGTTGTCTATGTTTTGTTGTGACTGTGTCTTGTCTGTGATTGTGTGTTGTGATTGAGTTTGTGTCTGTGATGGTTGTGATTGTGTGTTGTGTGTGATTGTGTGTGTTTTGTCTGTGTATGTTGTGATTGAGTGCCTGTGTTGGTTGTGATTGTGTGTTGTGTGTTGGTTGTGATTGAGTGTGTCTTGTTTGAGTTTGTGTGTTGTGATTGAGTGTGTTGTGGGTGTTGTCTGTTTGTTTTGTCTGTGTGTGTTGTGATTGTGTATTGTCTGTGTATTGTGATTGATTAGGTGTGGGTGTGTGTTGCGATTTTGTGGGTATTGTGATTGTGTGTGTTATCTGTGTTGGTTGTTATTGAGTATGTGTTGTGTGTGTGTGTTGTCTGTGTGTGTTGCCAGTGTGTTGTGATTGTGTGGGTGTTGTGTCTGTGTTGTGTGTTTGTCTGTTGGTTGTGATGTGTGCTGTCTGTGTTGTGATTGTGTGGTTGTTGTGATTGAATGCAGCGGTGCACAAACTGGAGGGGGGGGGGGACAAAAAAGCTGTGCGCGGGCTGCCATGATGATGTGTGTGGGCGGGCAGCCGAAGATGTGCGCGGGCGGCCGAACAGGATAGTGCAGGTGGCGGTCACATGATGGTGTGTGCGCACGGGCGGGAGGTACGGGGGAGGAGCATGCCCGAGCGCTGTGATGTCAAAAGCCACTCCTTCCATTGCCTGCCCTGCAATAGCGCTGGGTTCCTGCTCTCCTCCGCTGGCAACCTGCTTGGCTGCGATCCTCTGCAAGTGAAAGGATAGGATGCCACTGTATCAATCAAATATTAAACTTGTTTGGCAGTGAAGCTTGGATCCAGGATATCCTTTGAGTTGGTAAAGGTTTTATTTTAAACGTGGAAAAAATCCGTTATTTTGATATATACAATTTTTGAAATTGGGGTTTGTCCAAATGATGTCCTAAAACAATTGACTGCAATATCTGCTGCTTTTTTATCCCAAACCTGCAACCCAACATTACATGAATGAACGGAGTGGTATAGTACATGACAGAAACGAATTAATAGAGCTTTAAGAAAAAACACCTGCAGAAGTTTGGATATCAGCAGGTGTTATCCTGTTTTAGGCATATGATAAACCCCAACCAGTCTATAGATCTGATTCTGATGTAGTTACATTTTACAAGTGCCATGTGTGTTAGCTATGAGTTTAACCCATAATGTTGTAAATTAAAGGCTGTGTCCTTGTTAATAATCATACTATGATCTATATATTTATCAGGTCATTATGTGGCCTCCAACAAACAGAACTGGTAGAGAATTGAATTACTTTGCATTATAGCAGGAGGTAGAGTAGTTGAATGGGAATATAGTAATGGGAATAAAGTCATGATAAGGCCATGAAAATATTCAGTATTTTAATAATCTGGCACAAATAGTTAATTTGAGTTACAAGTTACATCTTAAAAATACCTCCCTGTTTCCACGATCACTCATTCCACCTTTTTAATTGCAGTTCTTGCAGAGCACCTGTGAATGACCAGTCATTCCAAGCTAGCTCTCCCTCAATAAGGGAGGTTATCAGAGCATTTTGCAGGCGCAGCAGTGTTAGGACCTACAGATGGGCCATACTGTGACATGGTTGTAGGCTTAAATGCTTTGGCCAAAGATTTGAACTAAATGACCCTTGCTTATAAACAGATACGTATTTCACTATATAATATAGATAACATGCCAAGTTAGTTGTAGCATTAGGCCTTTTTGTCTGTTAAAAATATTTGTATTTTTTTTTATTGGATGTCAAGCTAGCCTGAACCCAGTCTGTTTTGATGTGTTTATCTAGAAGTGGGGTTATCCATGAGCACACCTGGTTTGGGAGAGTGTGGTGATTAAAATCTGGAGTCACAACTCTTTCTGACAGTAGAAATAAAAAATAAAAAAACTTTTAATGCAACTTTAAATTACTATGTGTTCTGAGGAACACCAGAGGATGTGGTCAGGGAGAGCTCCACAATAGTGTGTAAATTTACTAAATATAAAGATATCGGGGATCTGACAATGATTCACAAGAATAACAAATAGATCTTGTGAGGGTACAAAGGTCAGATATCCGATTGGTTTCTCTAGCTTCGAATTTAATAATATCACGTTCAATAGCCACTTGTGTATTTTAATTATACCAATGCAACAGTGAAAGTGGCATCCTTCCAGATGTGGTGGAATTAAAGTTATGGGGTATTTTCTATATTCAGGCATCATTTTGATTTAAAATGAAAGCTATTTTTTTCTCCACATGCCATAAAGGTGTCACTGGAGATTGATATGGGGGATTAATTAATTTATTTATAAAATGTTTTACCAGGAAATACATTGAGAGTAGCCTCTCATTTTCATGTATGTCCTGCGCACAGAGGTATGATAACAATACATGGTTAAATATACACCCAAAAGGTAGTCTTAAGCTGTTCTCAATGCACAGGATTTTTAGGATAAAAAAACATGCATTTAGGATAATAATCTATAATTTAAGAGGTGTGTTCTGATATGCATCAGACACGGGAATCCTCATCTTCCATGCTCCAAAGACCTCTTTTGGGAGGAATCTGATATTGTTCTGTGCTAACGTATAGGAATCCTGCTCTTTTTGTTTTTTTTTAATGAAAATGTCTGCATATATTGTATTGTATGTTTCTTGCAACCTTATTTTCTGTAACTAAGCCATGTACTAATTTGGTATATTAAATCTAATAAGTATTGCTTTGGGCTCTAATTGAACGTTACCTGCTTTGAAGACACCGATTGCATTTTCTGACACGTTTTTTTGACAATAGATTTTTGTGTTAATTACATATTTTTCTTCGTAAGCAGAGACCAGACGCTCTGCGGGTATGGCTTGCAACTATTTTTAGTGGTGGCAGCTTTTTAAGGTGACATTTGTGACGGATTGAGGGGAGATATTGCTCCTTTGAGGGGACCCTGCTGTGGAGAAAAGTGGACCAGCTAGATAGTTGTGTGAATGAACCCTGGTCACACATACATGTCCCGTGTCGTGCTCAGAGTTGTGCTGTTGGTGACAGTAACCAAAAGAGCCAGAGACAACAAATAGGAAATAGAACAACCGGCGAGGGAATGGGCGAGGAGAGAGAGACTGCAAACACGCATGGTAATCCCTTCTGTGACAAATGGGTCAACCAGCCATTGTTTATCCCTGTAGCAGACAATGGATTAACCCCTTACCCATCAGACATGGAGTTTACAAAAAAACATATCTTGTTTCAATTGACGCTTGAATCATTGTTTAATCAAATGTGGGGGTTTTTTTTGTGTTGCTCTGAAATAAGGAATTTTGTTGGTTGGGGATTGAGAAGCCTGAACCAATCCTGCTGATTGTCTAATGTGAAGTGTATTCTATACCAGGCGTGGTCAACTCCAGTCTTCAAGCCCACCTCCCCCCCCCCCCCCTCCCCCAACAGGTCAGGTTTTAAGGATATCCCAGCTTCAGCACAGGTGGCACAGTCAGTGGCTCAGAGGGAGGGAAAGGGGGGGGGGGGGGGAGTTGAGCACCTCTGTTCTATACTTTGCAAAAACAAAATGAAACAAATTGCCAATATGTACTTATCTGTCTGTTCACTGAAGGATGACGCTGCTTGTTGGAGATTCTTGAAATTCTCGAGGGCAGAGTTAAGCAAGTCAAAGGACAGCATGCTTTAATTACAGCATCTCTCATTTCACTTCCCTTATGAGTGTGTTTAAAGCTTTTAAGATGAAAATCGGCCTTGAGCTAAACATGAAAGACTTGCCCGGGCGCTATTACTACCCTACTAGTATTCCAAAGAATCTCTCCATTAACTCACCTATACACCATATTAGTTTTAAGGGTTGCCACTGTACAAAGTAAAGTCACCCATGCAAGGTATCGCATTGCGGTCACACATTATTGCCCATGCAAATCAATGGCAGTTGATGCAGGGTCGCAGTGCAATGACCCTTATCGGCACTTGGTGAATCACGGCATATGTAGCCGTTTCCTCTCCAACACAATCCCCTGCTTTTCTCAATAAGTCGCTCTCCCTTTATACCTGCCATCTTTTTTATCCCAGGCAACAAGAATTTCAGAGTGACTTTCTCCCACTTAGAAAAGTTAAGGGTAGTTTAGGAGAAGGTAGTAGAGCCATGACTTTCCAAATAAGGCTGCGTCCCCCTTACCACGGATCGCGCTCATGCTTGAGAGTGGTGACATCACTAAATCTCCAAGCATGAGCGTTGGAGTGTCCTGCAACTTTTCCGGCAAGTGTGAGTAGGGGGGGCATGGCCTAAACCGTGACTGGTGCTGATTGGCTGAGGTCATGTGACCCCACAAAGTCAATTTCATCTGTCTCGGCAAGCGCCCGCGAGCGTACGTGCGCGCACGCTGCGTGAGCATGGCCAGACAGATTTAAATTGATTGCGCTGAGCGCACCAAGCTGTCACTGAGAACTCCTGGGCTGAAGACGGTGGGATCATATTGCTATGTACATAAACACATGTATGTTTATTTAATGTTTGTGTGTATATGTTATGCTTAGGTTTACTTATGTTTGATAAAGTTATATATATTGTTCACTCCCTCGCCATGTGTGTGTTTATTGCATAAAATATAGTTGTCTAAGAGGGATTATCCCTGTTCTTAGGCAGGGCCCGTCAGGTGGAGGCACTGCCTAATTCATTACCTCAATCTCTCATTCAGCGGAGGCTCAGGATCATCCTAATTACCACAGGTGAGCAACAGGTACACCTTTCCTCACCTCTGTGGGATTACTCGGGAAAAGGGTGTTATATATACACACAGCTGAACCCCATTATAACGCGGTGCTCGGGATCCACATAATGAGACCGCGTTATAACCAGGATTGCGTCCCTGTGCGTGGCACTTGCGTACCTTTCGAGCGCAGAGGAGGGTCACATGACCCTTCTCTGACCAATGACAGCCCAACAGTGACTACATTTTCTACAGTTCTATAATACACATGCAGGAATCGAACACATGACCTTACGTATGCTAGTGCAATTCTCTAGCTGCCACGTGTGTGTGTGTGTGTGTGTGTGTGTGTGTGTGTGTGTGTGTGTGTGTGTGTGTGTGTGTGTGTGTGTGTGTGTGTGTGTGTGTGTGTGTGTGTGTGTGTGTGTGTGTCAAAGAATCACTAGCACTCCAATAAAAATTCAATAATGAATAGGTGCATGTCCCATATAAATAATAAAAGTATACATTACCGCATAGCAGCAAAAAGGAGACAGCACTCAGGTGAATGAAAATAAATGTATTAAATACAGCACATAACTCCAACGTTTCGATCCCACAGGGGGATCTTCCTCAGGGGGGTGCAGGGACACACCATCATTCTATCAATTGTCACTTTTTTTGAGTTCCAAAAAAACTGGGTCGAAACTGAATATAAATAATTTTAATTTTATTTTCACACTTACAATTCATGTTATCTTAACTGTTTGTACATGTACTGTAATTGTAACATTCAGATGGCACCCTGGTTGAGAAACTATCCATTAGTTACCTGTGTTATCTCTGGATCCAGGGGGTCTCTGCGGCTGAAAATGGCAAGGTTCAACTCCGGTGGATATATATATTATTAAGGTTATGGTGGGTAAAAAAAGTGACAAAAACCCTCCACAGTAAAGCATATAGCAAATTGAAATATTACTGTATGCTCATTTGCATGTCTTAGGTCTGCAACCCCACCTTTCACCATTATCACTCGGCACACAACACTTCCGCTGCAGCAAGGGATTCTGGGGAATGACATGCATTGTCTTAAGGGTTGTTCATGTAATGTGAGCTTGAGACAAAAGGTGGCACTGTGTTCTCATTAGCATGTCATTCCCCAGAATACCTTGCTGCAGTGGAAGTGCTGGGTGATAATGGTGAAAGGCAGGGTTGCAGACCTGTCTGACATGCAAATGAGCATACAGTAATATTTCCATTTGCTACACACACATGCTGCTTTAATTGTGCATGTTATACTTTGCATGTATTTTAATAGATTGTGACCTATTCTTACTGGGATTCCTTTGTATGTCTCCTAACATTGTCCAGCAGCACTACATTCAAACTGTTTGCTTTTGCTCAGTGGGTTCTCTTGCACATAATGTGTTGGATGCAAACAGTTTCCTTTTTAGTCTCTGTTCTGTTTTAGTACTAAAATGGTAGCCGAATAATAAATGTAAGGTTAAGTCTGCAGTTCTAGAAGAAGCAGGTGTCCAAGTTAGAAACCACATTGAATTGTAGATCCTTTTGCTTGGTGAGAATGTTCGTACTGAAAGGTCACACACACACACACACACACACACACACACACACACACACACACACACACACGTCACCTTTCCCGAAGCTATTTCTTCCCAACTAATCTGTGCAAGAAGCCTTTTGTCCAACGCTGCATCGCAATCACAAGGGCAGCGATTCCAGTAAATCCATTAATCGCATTATTAACAATACGTGGCCTGTGCTAATATCCCATTGTTCAGAAGGGCTGAGTGTGCTGCTGTCACCAAACCGTCATCTGACACCAATCAGGCCCGGAAGAAACGGCACAGCAATTCTTTACAGGATCTTCAGCAGGACAGGAGTTAGAGGTAGAAAAATCTTTAGCTACATTGTATTCAAATTGAAACAGTTTTGCTCCACATGCGGTGGGGGCAGTTATCCGAATGCTGAAGATAAAAGGCTTTCAGATTAGGCCTGCAGAATAATTTTGCGGACCAGTGAAAGACAGCATTGTCTGATCACACATTTAAAGCATTGTCTGATCACACATTTAAAACAATGTGAAGTGATGGTGGTGATGGCGGCTTTAATGAGTTATGTCATCTTGGTGGTTGAAGATCTTTGAAAGGAAATGTAAAAAACGTAACGTGAAACCATTTGCCATCGGAGACCTGGTTTGTTCAGGCCATAAAACGGCATACACCCCACTCACACTGACCATTAGCTGCAGGCCAAGTAGGAATGCAACTTTAAAGCAACACTGTGACTACAGTGCAGTATTTAACGGAAATAGCCGTGTTAGTCCAGTTGCGAGTGCAGAATAAACTAGTTCTTCAGTATTAGGTGATACCTTTTTTATTTGGACTAACAATTTATGTCCCATCTAATTAATCTCTCTCTCAAAATAGCTAAATTATTGTAATCTAGTTCAGATTCACAATGGCTGCAATATCCTAAAGGCAAGAACAAAGAATAGAAAGCAAATACTGTATCAATAAACCATAAGGTAAAGAGTGAATATTACATAAATAGGCGTACTGTCCTGTATTGGGTGGATTCAGTCCAGATCCACTATGGAAATCACAGCAAAGAGGCCAGAAGCGCATCCTCATCCAGGTGGGTATTTGAAAAAATAGTGTAACAGTAAAATAAATTAATTGCAACAGTAAAAAAATTATAATATTACATTTTATGTGAGTAATATAGGCTTTTCGGTTGTTCAGAGTGACCAACTCAGGTAATGGATCATCCACTGGAGGAAACTAATACTCCAGGTATATAAGCAAATGTAGGCAATGGGACCCCCTGGGTCCCAGAGTGGGGGGGAAAAATCAGGAGAAGCCCTTCTTGCAGCAAACCCTCATGGTGGCCATCCACAGAAAGACACTGTATTTAGGGGTCCAAACGGCCTTGACAGTCCACAGTACCTCTGCTCAATTAGATTAGCTTGACCTCCTGTGTTGCCCTACGCATTTAGTCCAAAAGACTTCCTCAAGGGGCATAAAAATGGCTTTTTTTTTTGTTTAAAGATTACTGCATAGGAGTAAACTGCAATTGACGCTGACAGTATTTGAAGTGAATCATTCAGTATATGTCTGTAACACTCTATCATCTGAATAATGACAAAAAGATTGAAAGTATTCTTCCCATTCACCTTTATTTCGATAATAAAGCCCATGAAAAATAAGTTACTCCAATATATACATAGAAATGTAAAAATATTACTCCGTATAAACACGTCTTATAAAATCATACATATATAAATAAGAATACCCTTGATTGTTCTTGCATAAAAGTCATCCCAAAGTATGACAGCATTAAATCCGTCTGCAATAGTTCCGTTATAAAAATATAATATTAATCTGACAAGTGCTCTTTCCCCAGTATTCAAACCAAATGTTTGCTAAGTAGACACAAAAATAAAACTACTCCATACAGTATGTTCCAAGCAGAGGTATCATGTAAAAGTGGCGTCTATGAGAAGTGTAGAAAAGCAGCAAGAACATTGAATGTGTTCGTTGTAGAGAAGAACGAGCTGACTTCAGTGTGATTAGAAATTAGTGTTTGTCTTTCTATACAGAACGTCTTTTTTTTGTAGTGGTTAGTGTGTAGTGATTCTCCGTATCGCTTCAACATTAAATGAAACCCTATCACCAGTCCTAATGTTTGTACCTCCCAGCCTCTCCCGAATCTATTGGAATTAGCCGTTCTAGTATTCTCTGAAATAGATTAGATTTAGGGAAAGAAAGAATATAGTACCGTTTACACAAGACTTTACACAGTAATATACACTACAGAATTTATCTGACACACATATATTCTGTTACCATCGGATGATGTCCATGCCTTATAAGTGCAAAAATATGCAAGTGGTATATCCAGGTTTGTCTACCAAGTTGTCTAGAAGAATCCTTGTAGTTATATCACAGGCCTCTGCAGTGGGAATCTGCTACTCAGTAACCAGCTATTTCTGTCTACCTAGTACTTTTTGTACCTTGAGTAATGTACATGGGTAGTGCTTTAGAAGTTTGATAATATTATTATTACTACAACTACTGTATTATTAACCAACCCCATTCACTGCAGGGGAGGATTGCAAAGCATTGTGCTACAATGCATTGTCAGTTCTCTTAGCAGAGAAACGGGGAATGCCCATCCTGATTAATATGTCAGTCTGCTATTTAAATACATTTCCTAGGGTTCCAAAATATACATCAATGCATACCGCAGCATAAAAAAAAATTTAAGCAATTTCGACTAATAACCCAAGTCAAAATTGGAC
The DNA here is from genome assembly GCF_040206685.1 of Ascaphus truei. Lineage (NCBI taxonomy): Eukaryota > Metazoa > Chordata > Amphibia > Anura > Ascaphidae > Ascaphus > Ascaphus truei. The sequence goes on from NC_134492.1 coordinate 30,959,490, forward strand.
CTGAATAAAAATATTTTTTTCTTGACTCTGAAATGTTTCACAGAAACAAAAAGATTTCTTTCACTGCGCAGTAAATGAATATAAAACGCCATCATATCCCGCTAATAGCAGCCAGTGCAGTGTGCGGTCACAGTTCGCAGTAGTAAAGATAGTACAGGGAGGTTCTTGTGCTTCTCTTCAGACATCATTCAGTGGCATGTTTTCTTTTGCCTTTTCTTCTTTGTTTGCCTTTTTGCGCTTGCAGAGCATCACAGACAGAGCTATGATAATCACGATGATAACAAACACTGCTATTATCACAGCAATAAATACAGTATAGTCGTACTCTGAAAAGAGAGAACAAATGAGTTTAACTCAGCACCCAGCTATATAAATTGACATACCCTGACAAACAGAAGCATATACAGATAGATATATATGCATAATAAATATGCATATTGCATGTTATTGGCTTCCCGCAAAAGCAATGGCTATGCCCGTTGGTGCCAGAGAGGCCAGGTTATTGTGTCCGACTGCAGGTCACCCAGGAAAAGAAACTACAAGCCAGTGGCTGGAGTGGGATAGTAGTGTAACCAGCTACTGTAGTAAAGGAGAACCCAATATCCTTGCAAACCCAAAGGGAAATGTTTTTTGGGAAACCATGTTTAAAAGGATTCAAACAAAAAGTGAAAGTTTAGATTGGTCAATAAAGACAGAAAACCCTGTAGACTTCATCTATGTCTCACGTTGAGTCCCCAAATGTTTTTCCTAGATCAGGGGTGCGCAAACTTTTTCCTCTGCGCCCCCTGCCTGCTCGCCCTTGTCTACGGCGTTCTGACGTCACAACGTCATTTTGCCATAGCAACGTGCCGTAATTTGACGACGCATCACCAGCAGTCACCGGAGACATGGTAAGGGACCTTACAGAGGCCTCGCGCGCGATCCCTGGCATTTAATTTAAATGCTTTGGGGAAGAGCACAGGTGGCTCAATTGGGCCCAGTCTTTGACTGAGCCGCTGATTGGGCCACCTGTGCTGAAGCTGGGATATCCTGAAAACCTGACCTGTTGGGGGTTGGCGGGCTTGATAACTGGAGTTGAGCACCGCTGATGTAGCTCACAGAGTTAGTTTGTAGCTCACAGATTCCCTTTAAAACAAGAAATGTCCTTAAAACCCACCCTGCTGCAGTACACAGCGTGTGCAGTTGTATTACTCTGACTTATTAGTTTGTTTGGATGCAGATGGTAGTTTGGAAAGAAAAAATGACCACCTTATCCACTCCCACTGCTATTAACCCACGTAGTGCCAGAGAAAGTTCCAACACATTCCTCTGCAATGTGTTGTTACAGTAGTTAAAACCGACAAACAGGAGAAGATAAGTTATGAGAACAGTGCAGAGTTTAGAAGTATCAACACTTGTATTCTTCACCCCCGACTGCAAAGCATTAACGAGAGTGTCACACAAGAACAACCATTTCCCACATGTTCAGTAAAGTCAGACTGGGCTCAACTTACACAGAGGTACAAATATGCAATGGAGGAATACACACCACTGGGTACTGAAATGCAAAAGTAAGTTCAGACACATATTCGCTGATTGGCAAAGAGCATTTGGAATGCAAAACGTGTTAATAAAAAGGTTGCACTACACAATACTTGTGACATTATCATTAGTTGTCATTGGCAAAAACAATAGATTTATCAGGCAATTAGAAGCTTGTAAATGCTGTAATTATTTCACAGGCCCTATCGGATGCTCCTGTTCAACCACAACATTAACCCCTCTGCTACAAGGTGTAATAGCTTCAAGTTCAATCATATTGGACAGTCAGCCTTTCCAGGGGCCTATGCTTTAAAGTCTTCCAGCTGCAAACTTGGAGCAGGAAAAAAAAAAACAAGACAAACTGCACCAGGTTTCTAATAGAAAAGGGACACCATTGAAAGAAATAGGATTTATTTGCTTTGAAAAATCTGGTGCCATTTTTTTTTTTTGCTCCACATTTTCCTGGATTTGCAGCCATTTACTAGCCTCCCAGCTGCAAAGCTAGCACAAGAGAACAGCCCCAGATTTATCAGAGGAACGCACCTCATTGCTTTCAATGGAATTCTATTTCTTTGCTAAATCTGGTGCTGTTTTTTTGCACTTATGTCTCAGTTTTGCAGCGGCGCGACTTAAGCAAATAGGCCCCTTTAATACACAGTCCCCTTCTTCCTTTATAGACTTATTCCCATCATCAAATCCTAGTTGTTTGTTTAGCACAGGGGTGGCCAACTCCAGTCCTCGAGGGCCACCAACAAGCCAGGTATCAGGGATATCCCTGCTTCCGCACAGGTGGCTGTCATTCCTGTGCTGAAGCAGGGATATCCCCAATACTTGGCTTGTTGATGGCCCTTGAGCACTGGAGTTGCCCACCCCCGATTTAGCCTGTCCACCCGGCAATGTCTTGCGATACATACCCCTCCCTTCATTAGTTGTGCAGTGTGCTTCGCTTTCTTGGCTCTCGCGGTTGAGTTTACGAGACATGATTGTCGCCTGCACGTAAAAACAATAGCTCTCCCCTTTGTCCACACGGATTACAAGCTCATTACTCTGTGTTGTCGCCGACTTCTACAAACAAAAAAGAGACAGCAGTTTTATGAAATGTACTAGACTTGCAAAACAACATTATTCTCCCGCCCTCTTTCTTGAATATTGAGGTGAATTCAGTTTAATTCCACCGGTGGTATTAAATCATTAAGCCAAATCGTAAAGGGACCAAAGTCATAATTATTCCATTAAAGTGTATTTGGTAAATAATAATAGTCACGTGTTTAAACCTCTCTAGGAAAATAGACTACAATATTTCAAATGTATAGATTTCCTCTTCCTTCAGTAACATCTCTGAGTTCTTGTCCTGGGTTCTGTTAATCATTTTTATAGCATTTAATGCAAGAACCCTGTATCTTGTCTCTGTATTCCTCAATTGTTCCATCAGCACGATTTACTATTGATCCATCTTAAATTCTGTTTAGTTACCTGTTTATTTAACGTTGCTGACTGTCTTCCTTCCATTATTATACTTTTTCCCTACTAATCACTTTCTCTATTCTGTTCCCTGCACTCCTACCCCTAAAAAGCAATTGTTCTTTGACCCACAAACGTCTCCTTTTTGGTCCAATTGACAGTTAATGAGGATATTAAATGGATGTATAACTTAAAAATCAACCATTAAAAAGGCAAGGGTTTCAACCTTCAGTTTATATGTAAGGATGTATGGAATAATGTTTTATTTTGGGAAGTGATATATGGGAGAAGTGCTTCCAATAATCCTACTTTAGGCCCCCAAATCCTAAATACGCCAGTGTTTGGTTCAATAGTGTGATAGCGCAGAATATAAGTAACACAAGCAATTGAAGGGGTTGGTGATGGGGGCCTCTCAATACCTGAAGGTAGCTTTGGTTTCATGCCAAACGAGTCTCCACGTACCTTGCCTGTGCTCGAAGCTTTCCAGAAATAGACGGTATATCTCAAGTCATCTTTAAAAATGTCTCGAATACTTTGCAAACTGTTGTTGGGGAATCGATACGGTGTAAGTGGATCGACAATGGTGACTTGGAGTGTGTCATTTTCTGTGTATAACTTGTATTGTTCGATGCCTGGCTTTCCGATGATTGCTAAAGCAAAGAAAGGGGACAAAAAAAATCCCGAGATTTTAAGATACGCTAAAGACAGTGGGATCACTGCCAAGAAATGTCACAGAAAGGTCTTTGCCAATTATGGGGACTTGCAAATATCTAAGGCATTTAATGAAGATAACGAGAAACAGAACTCATGTAAATAAACCACGAAATCAGTAGATAATTCTCCCAGGGAAGCAAATTCAATGGGACACAAAACGCATAGGACCCTAATAACTACACAGTGCTATGCCACAAACCACTGTCGGCATTGGAAGACACCTTATGGCCCATTCAAGTTAATAGGCTAGAAAGTGTCCTCCAGCACCAGGAAATGTCTTATGGCTTAGCACTGCTTAGCAAATATGGCCATACTGCTTTGGTTTGGTTCCCAAATACAGAAGTTGTGTTGCAGGAATTCCAAAGTTGCAAAGAACCATCCTGACATCTTAAACCAGTTCTTAGAAAAATAGCAACGATGTTTGAATAGAATAAAACGTTTCACAATTTCACAGAAGGATTTCGCAATGAAGCATGTTATCACTAACATTGAAAGTATAGGACGGCACCCGAAACACTTTGAAATCACCAAAGTCTCATTATTTTGTGGGCGCTTTCAGGACTTTGCTAACTCAGACATGGATCAAGATCAAATCTTTATTAATTAACTTCACCCTTCCATTGACAGGGCCCCCCCCCCCCCGGAAGTTAATTGGTTTACAACCAACAAGAGCATAAGCTAAATGATGTTTCTGGACCAGCCTAGCATGCCCACCTGTTCAGCCGCCTGTTCTGTATGCTGCTTTGCGCTGTTATATACAGTAGTGTTAAAGTAGGAAATATATATTTTCTTATTAACTTTACCGTATCAGAACAAACAAATATTCTGAGAATTGGCAGGGAAAGGCCATGTTCTTGCTACAAGGATGAGATCAAATCCAATCCTTGCATTTCTCATAACGCCATGGTTTACAGGTACAATAAATACTTATATGTACCAACCCCCCAACAGGTCATGTTTTCAGGACATCCCAGCTTCAGCACAGGTGGCTCAATCAGAGGCTCAGACAAAGACTGAGCCTCTGATTGAGCCACCTGTGCTGAAGCAGGGACTGATTGAGACTGTTTGTCTAATGTGAGGTCTAACGCAGTCATGAATGCCACATCAGCCATATTTTGTGCGATTAAAAAGTATTGCAATGTTTACACAAATTCCCCTATGATGATAAAACTGTTACATAAATATCACACGCAGTAATGTGGTTAGTTTAACGCAGGAGTGGCCAACTCCAGTCCTCAAGGGCCACCAGCAGGTCAGGTTTTAAGGCTATCCCTACTTCAGCACAGCTGGCCCAGTCTTTTGAGTCACCTGTGCTGAAGCAGGGATAGCCTTAAAACCTGACCTGTTGGTGGCCCTATCGGACTGAAGTTGGCCACTCCTGTTTAACCCTTGCATCACTTCCCAGGCCCCTCATATTTCCAGTCTCTCTATGTGACTTACTCTCTTCGTAAGGTACGAACGGAGGGCTGACACTGAAAGGAAACTCCTCTGTGATGTCATCATTCACTTGTATTGTCGAGATGATTCGGGCATGGTATGTGTCCTTTGGGTTGTCTAACAAATCCGTGACGTCACACTCTGTGCTCATAGTATATATACATTTCTTTTTCCAGTCAGATTTCTTTCTAGAGAGGGAATAAAACACATACTGTTATTTATTTATTTATTTATGTTATCCATTGGCCCATTGAAGCCACATACATTACATAATAATAATAATAAAAATCAAATGCTTTTACAAAATAGCTGTTTATATTCCATGTGCAGATGACAAAGTGTAAACTAATCAGACTATGCAACGATTAATTTCCGTTAGACAGAATAGGAAATAAGTTGTCAGTTGTGCACAAGCTAATTAAGAGGCAATCCAAGCAGCCCTTTTTTAATTTTTGAATAGGATTGTAGCATGGGGTCCCCGGAGCTGAACCCCATTTATTTCAGCTCTGGGGACCCCCTACTTCCCAAAATACTTATCTCCATAGAGGGTGCCGGTGGCCCATCCGGCTCTCTAGCTGGGGTTCACGTAATGGCTGCATTTCAAAGCTCCTGCGAGCCAATAGGAAGCTGTGACGTCATCCGGTGCGGATTCCTATTGGCTCACTGATGCGGGAGCTTTAAAAATGAGGCGATACCGCCTCCCTTTCCTTTGGAGATAAGTATCACGGGAAACAGGGAGTCCCTGAAGATAAAATGAATGGGGTTAATCTCCAGAGACCCCCCCTACTTCAAGCCTACGTTGGGGGAAATAAAGGGCAGCTTGTAGTGCTCCTTTAACAAAAGCATGAGGGGGTTGGGGGCTGCAATGACATATGAGAGAACATAGGATATCAAAATATTTATAATGATAATGAATAACACAGAATTAGATTATTGTTGCTTCCTAGGAGCAACATGAGCCAAGGGCGTGACCTGTTTAATTGTTTACATTTGGGTTGTTTGCACCTTATGTACAAAAATGTTTTAAAGATAGTTTGTAAACCTGGTGAACTGACACTCTGGAGGGGTTTCATTGGCTATGGCTGTGCCGTTTGTGTGTACAGTACTGGAAAGGAGTTAGCAGAGACAAAAGCCCCCCTCCTCCCTCCTTATCGGCCCCTAGCAGGGAGGGCTAGAGTAGACTAGCTTTAGAAATCATTACATTTGTTAAAGAAGATAACTATATTGTTACATTATTGCATTCATTGCAATGTGAAGAATTTGCAGCCATTTTAAAAGAAGTCACATTTTATTTATGGCATCAATGAGAAATGTGTATTATAGAACCAAATAGAGTAGACTGTACCCTTACAATGAATAATCTCCTATATACTCTGATGCAAAAGAACAATTCCCTTCTATAACCTTAAAATCAGTGTCCAAATAGTGCGATTGTGTTTGAAATATGATCTTATACACACAAATATAGAACACATGCAACCGCTTCAGTGTAATACAGGCCTATAATGCATTACTTTGACATGGAATATTGACGCCTTCACTAAGGGGCAAATACTGCACCTCAAAATAAAGCAAAAAGGCACTGCAAATTATTTGACATAACATGGAAATATGGACCAATGTCCTCTACGGCTCTCGCGCCTTAAACCCTTTCCCCTCACTGCCCCTCACCTGTGGAACTCCCTCACTCAGAATACAACAAGCAACTTCTCTCCCCACCTTTAAGACAAACCTTAAAACTAACCTCTTAAATGAAATGTTTCATTAGCCTGGACTCATGGCTACTGTGCCACAGCCACCGTCGCTCCTACCAACAACTGCCATGTACAGCACTGCTCTTATTCCCTCTCCTGCTTGTCCCTGTAAATTTCCCAACATACCACTTAGATTGTACGCTTGGGGCAGGGATTTCCTTTCCCATTGTCTCATCTTATTTGTTGCACTTATTGTACGGTAGGGCCCTGCTTCTCGGCGATCCGCCAATAAGGTGGTACCGAGAAGGGGCAGCCATGCCTGCGCAGAATGGGGATGGCCGGGTTTGCGAATGCGCAGAAAGGGGACGGCCGAGGTCACGCATACGCAGAACGGGGGAGCGGCTGAGTTCGCGCATGAGCAAAAGGGGGACTGCAAGTCTGCGCAGAAGCCGAAAATCGCCGGTTCCGCTTTTCGACGAATTTTGCTTGGCGGCGGCGCCAGGGAATGGAACCCGCCGTACGAGCGGGGCCCTCCTGTACTATAATTCCCTGTACTGTATTGTCTCTCTTGTAAAGAGCTAAGTACAGCTGTGGGCACTATACAAAAAGATATACATACATATCAATGCTTCAGTCCCCCAAGGAACCCCTAAGACAATCCCATAGAGACGAAAACTTTTTAGTCCATATCTCCATGTAAAACATATTTATGTCAAATCATTTCCTGTGCCTTTTTTACTTTATTTTTGATGTAAAATGCAGCCTTATGCTGGGGGTGATTTATTTAGGTACACAAAATAAAACGTTTTTCTTTCAAATGGACAACACATCGCCCTTTATCATGGGTAGCCAACTTCAGCCATCAAGAGGTCAGGTTTAAATGATATCCCTGCTTCATTCAGCACAGGTGGCTCAATCAGAGGCTCAGTCGAAGACTAAATTAATCTGACTGAGCCACCTGTGCTGAAGCAGGGATATCCTTAAAGCCTGGCATGTTGGTGGCCCTTGAGCACTGGAGTTGGCCACCCTTGCTATACCATTAAAACTATATCTCCATTTCTGTGTGTGTATATATATATATATATATATATATATATATATATATATATATATATATATATATATATATATATATATATATATATATATATATATATATATATATATATATATATCTCCATTCTGTATATATATACCCTGGCTGTGCTCAAAGCAGTGACCATGTAGCAAGCTTAAGCCTATAGGAAACCATGTTAAAAATGGTTTTTGAAGCAAAAAGTGGCACTGTGTGCTCATTTGCATGTCATTTCCCAGAATCCCTTGCTGCAGTGGAAGTGCTGTATGCTGGGTGATAATGGGGAAAGGCGGGGTTGCAGACCTGCCTAAGACATGCAGATGAGCATACAGTAATATTTGCATATTTGCTTTCCTGTGGAGGGTTTTTGTCACTTTTTTTACTCACCATAACTTAACTCAGTATTATGGTTGGCCCATCCTTTAGCTTCTTTGCATACCCAGTTAATCAACCCCACACTGATGAGACCCATTAAGGTCGAAACAGCTGTCTGTGGGTGGTTTTCTGGGTATGCACCTTAACCCTGGCTGTGCTCAAAGCTGTGACCATGCAGCAAGCTTAAGCCTATAGGGAACCATGTTGTATTTGTAACCATGTATTATTTGTTTTACTCTGTGCCCAGGACATACTTGAAAACGAGAGGTAACTCTCAATGTATTACTTCCTGGTAAAATATTTTATAAATAAATAAATAAATAATAAATGTTAAAATGGTTTTTGAAGCAAAAAGTGGCACTGTGTGCTCATTTGCATGTCATTTCACAGAATCCCTTGCTGCAGTGGAAGTGCTGTGTGCTGGGTGATAATGGGGAAAGGCGGGGTTGCAGACCTGCCTAAGACATGCAGATGAGCATACAGTTGTATTTACATTTATATATGTAGGATTTATATGTGCCTGCTTTTTTTCAAATGGATTTATATGTGCCTGCTTTTTTTCAAACGGATTTATATGTGCCTGCTTTTTTTCAAATACACTTTTGCAATATAGCTTGAGTGCTGTTTTTTGTCTCCTTGGTGGGACACCTGGTTTCATATACATATATATATATATATATATATATATATATATATATATATATATATATATATATATATATATATATTTAAAAAAATATATACAATTCTTTACGCCTCTGTTTAACATGAGAATTCTAAACCTTCACAGCTCTGTGTTATGCAGAATTCTGTGCGTGCAGGAACATAACTGCTACACATCCATTAACACCATAATCAGCTAATCTTTCTGTCTGCAGTGTACACTTAAATAGAGAAGGAAATTCCACACCTGTCCAGGACAAATGCAATAAAAGAAGACGTGTTATTCTGCATGTTTAAGAATACATAGAGATTATATTGCATGTTTTTGGTATTTGCTGCCAGGTGCCCTAGCCATGGGAACATGTTACCTTTCTGACTGTAGCTGAAGGTGTCACGTTACTTTTACTACTACACCCTAAGACAAAAAATAGGTGGAAAGATGAGACATGAGGGCTGACACGGGAACAAATGTGCAATAGGTACATTTTTAACACCTTTGATGCCAAAATGATTACTGCTAGTAATGTCAATGGTGTAACTTCCAGCTACGAGCTCAACTTTCAAACGTAAAAAAAAAAATGAAAGGTGGAGATCAATAAAATAGAAGAAACTGTTTTTAGGAACTCATATCTGAAATGACTTGTCACCAGGTGAAACTATATTTTGCAAACGCATCAGGTTTATGAGAAAATTCCAAAGTTGCTAATTGCTTGTTCCAGGGTGAGTAATATTAGATACCAGACAAAGTATCAGTGGTGTTTAACCCTTTCATTGTGAGACTTTGGGGGAAGAATTGTTTTGCAGTCTATAGATATTAAACTTGATATTTTATCAATCTAATGACAAATGTAAAAGTACTGATGTTTCTGCCATGTATAAATTAAAATGTAATATTCTCAGTGAGGCACAATATTTACTATGATTAGTTGACATGGAATTACAAATCTTTTATGGAAGTATCACAGTTTAAAATATTATTACCAAATACCATTTTCACATTTTGGAATATACATTTCTGACACACCGTTTCCATTCTTTGGGTCCCTCTACATACAAAGTAAATACACTACAATACTTTTATTGCAGCATAATGTAAAATATAACAATGTAAGCAAGATCAAAGTGTGTATCTGTCCTAGATCGCCAAAGATAACAAGTCACACAAATAAATCTATAGGTGATAAACTTGAAATCTCACTCACCCAGACACTTCAACTGTATAGGAATAATTTGTAGGTTCAGGCTGCCACTCAAGTATAGTCTTAAAGTTGATAGATGACCATTTAATGTTTACAGCAGTTGTTAAGTTTAGATTGTCTGCATATAAATAAATAAAACATGACATTATTTCGATAAAACAACCCAGTGCTGTTTATACATAAACATAACCGGTTTTCACAAAGATCCCATGTTACATACATATCAGTCAGTAGCCCCCTTGTAAATCGTTTCAATCTGTGAATATTGTATTTATTTATATTATCCGGATGTGAATGCATAAAAATAAAATGCATATAAATTACAACATATTTATTTTATGAAGTGAAGAGTAAGTACACCCATTATAAAAACAAAAATGCACAACCATGCATATTGTCTCCTGGAAGAAAGTTATTTCCTGCATTTATTCGGATACATCTAATTGTTATATATTTCGTCCTCAATGTAATTATTTTTATTGCACAATCTAACCTCTACCTGCAGTTTTTACCTGTTAAAACAGCACATATATTCATGGTAGAAATACATTTAACACTAGATTTTGTTGGAGAAATCATAATTTAACCACAGTATGTACAGTGTGTGTGTGTGTGTGTATATATATATTGTGATTTGTTTTTGTAGTATATATTAAGAGGTAGCTTCAATAAACTAGCTAGTGACTAACTATTGGAAATTATTTGATTTTAGAGAACCTAGTAGTGAAATTGTAATGCATGTTACCATGGAAATCTCAATATAAGACCTTCATAATTTTATTACATGGAGAAGAACAATTCACGCTTAGAGCGAAATACAGTAGAAATTATCCTAAACATCAAAAGTCCCTCTATTAATGTTCATAGAAGACGATCCCACCAGCTAAAAGTACATATTAAATGCATTCCTTATATGTATCACTGTACTAAAATGATGTAATAAAATGAGATAGGAATTATAATTGATAGGTTGTTGGTATAGCTCTTCCAAACTGATTTGGTTACAGATCAATAAATGGCAAATAGATGATCTGCAAACTTTAAAGTCTTGCAGATGTGTACATTCAAATTCTGCTTATAGTCTGCACACAGAATGTAAGACCTTGAGCATATCTATACATCTACCATGGGCCATACACATCGGCCTGCAGTGAATACATAGCACGGTGGTACATATTTTGTAGTATTACATTTGATATCAAATACGTATTTTCCCATTTATCAGTGGGTTCCCAGTAAAGCTAGCAGGGCTGGGTACTGCTGAGGATAGATATGTGGGTTGGTTTATTGAGTAATTTACCCATGTATGTGCTTAACATTATATACACAGAGCCATTATGGAAAACAGACCATACATTTGTGTGTCATTAGCAGGTCCCACACAAAATTAGTCCCATATTGTGTGGGACCTGCTAATCATTATAAGTATACATCCTGCTGTTACACTTCTGTACTAGTGAAGATCAGACCCTGTAAGGACAATCACTACATTGGATGTGAGGGCAGAGGGCAGAGGATCTCTTACCTGAGGCTGGGGCCCTGTGCCAGCAGAGGACAGAGAAGCACACCGCAGCTTGGAGGAGCAGAGAGAGGCTGCACATGGTCCTTGTATTATCCGGATACAAACAATGTGAATTATTTCCCCCTGTTTATGACCTGCTTGCTCTTCCAAAACACCAGAGCTAATCTTCCAGACCTCCAGCAGAGCGATAATCCCCAATCACCAGGCAGTGTGTAGAAGACAATATGTTGACGGGGTCAGTGACAGTAACTCCACTCCTCTTTGTGTTACTGTCCTGTGTAGATCCGGTGTGTGCCTCCTGCAGTTTCCCCTTTCTGAGTGGTTGATCTGGAGGACTCCTGGCTATTTATCTGCTGCCCGGGCGGGAGGAAAGTCCGGGAGCTGCTCTTGTAGGTGAGAGGAGGGAGGGAGGGAGGGGGAGAGATTGCTGGGTGGTGGAGTCACTGCCAGAGACTCTGATTACATTCCTCCAGCACTCCGCCTATAGGGGCTGCTCATGCTGTACTCCGCCGCTAGGGGCCGCTCGTGCTGCACTCCTCGCACAGCCCTGTCTATTATCTCACATGCGGGCTACGTTGAACAACTCTTCTGTGACGTCATACACGCTGCACATCATTTGTATCCGTCTTGTTCCTATTGAAAATAAGAAAGATTCATATTGAATATAATAAAGACTTAAGATTGTCAGCTCTTTGGGACAGGGAGGTTCACTTTTATTTTGGAAGCTATTATTCCCACAATAGTGCCTATTATTTTGTTGCAACTATTACTGCTGTGAAGCGCTAGTTACATGGTTATATATAATTACATAGTTACATAGTAGATGAGGTAGAAAAAAAAGAAATAAGTCCACCCAGTTCAACATATGCTAAATTTAGTTCGACAGATACTTTATCCTATATTTGTACTTACAGTATTTTGATCTAGAGAAAGACAAACAAAAACCCCAGTGACATATCAACTAATGATATCTCATAATGGAAAAATAAACTCCTTCCTGACTTCAAATATTGTTATCAGATTACTCCCTGGATCAACATCCTTGTCATGTTTACTTATTTTTTTTTATATCCCTAGTTATATGGATGGCGCTATACAAATAGACATAGATATACAAGATATACATGCATACACGTCATACTACTACTATGACTAATATATGTTAATATAGTAGTTACATAATTCAGTGCATATTAATGATTACAGGTACTATGTGTCTGATCCAAAGAGCTTGCAATCTAATGTTTGATTCTGGATACACAGGGCATTAATGTGACTTGCCCACAAGGAGCTAGCGGCAAAACTCCCAGTCAAGGTTAGTGTCTTTATCACTACATCAGGTACCACTCTTCATGTGTGTGACTCTCGCAGTATTATTTTTATGTAAACTGGAGTAATATTTCCCCACAAAACTTCCCCCCCCCCTCTTTTTTTTTTTTTAGATCACTTACTGTTTTGATCAGAGATTGCTGAGTCTGGAAATATTGTTACTTTATTGTAATAAACCTTTATTCGTACATCTCCTCTGGTCAGTGCTGCAGACATGGTTGGAGTGAGAAGATACTGTATGTGCTGGGCTATGTGAACAGGGAACTCTTCAACTGGTATAAATACAGTCATTTAAATGAGTTTTCAGTCTTGCACACACGGGGTTATTAATATACCAATATGAGTATAAGTGTGGGAAACAGGGGAAGTCAAATCAATCTGACATTTCAAAGTACTGACATCAACATTGCTGTGAATAATCAGAGGTTCTGTAAATTAATAACAAGTCATATTTATTAGGGGAAATAATAATATGCAGTTTGCAGTGAAGGAAAATGTTCTTTTTGTGCAGGTGTTTCAGTGTCAGAGCTAAAAATATAAGACAACTTTACTTGTGAAGTATTTAATCAAGGAGCACTCCTAAATAATCTCATTGGAACTTGGAAAAGTAATATCACACTTAGGCGTTCAGAAATAGCTTTCTCCTCAATGGGAAATTAATTACACAAGCTTTCGTCTTTTCTTTTTTTTTTGTTTAATTCTTTATGTTGAGTTACAAGTGAAACATTTCTACAATAATTGATGTCAAACCAAAGAGACAATATACATTTGTAAGGTGAAGAAATAAACAATTCTGTAACGGTTTTCAAAAAATGTGCGTAAAGTATAAGCATAGTATAATAATTAGAAATGATCCGCGTAACTGGAATAAAAATCAATGTTATTAATTAAAATAAATGAACATATGTTAACACTGAAAATTAAAATAAGGTACATATTATTCGTGGTTGTGAGGTCGGAGGGAGGGACGATCTCGGAACAATCTCCGCCATCACCCCATTGACTGATTATTTTTTTAAGCATCAGTTCATGTGTAGAACATGATATAGTGAAAGTTGACATCTCTTCATCAGCTAAAGCACGGGCGCCAACTCCACGCCAGTCCATTCCAATATTTTTATGGCGCGCTGTACTCAATACAAAGAAAGCTGTGAATGGTGGATGTGTGTAGTCAAACCATACCGTTGTATACTGTATGTTCTCCTAACATGAAAAGTTGGTTTAACCTTTGCTGCCAGAGTTGCCCACAATGCATTGCAAAACAGTGTGTCGGTGAACTCTGGCAGTAAAATGGTTAAACGGGTTATCAGTATAGCATGGAAATAAGAAATGTCCTTATCTTTGTGCAGAATGACTTCTTCTCAACCACTTACTACCTCACCTTGCTTATCACAACTGACAAGCAGCCTGTGGATGCTTTGCATAATTTTCTTGTGTGTCTCTGAGATTCCTGTGAGTCAAAGTGTAAAATAGTCTGGTTGGTTTTTGTTGCTAGATACCAACAGGAGAATTACCATAAATAACCCGCAGTGAAAAGCTGCTCAGTCATAACGTCAATCTGCCTGCAGAAAAAGATACATAGACATATTTCAGTGTATGACGGCATTATTTATAGTATTGCTTGGCTTTTTAATACCAAACAAGCAGAATAACTGATATATTGCTTGGTATTTCTGTGCAACATGAATTAAATAGTTTGCATGTTTAAAGGGCGCTTTTAATCCTAATACACACACACACACACACACACACACACACACACACACACACACACACACACACACACACACACACACACACACACACACACACACACACACACACACACACACATATATACAGTATATATATATATATATATATATATATATATATATATATATATATATATACATACATACATACATACATACATACATACATACATACATACATACACACACACACATTAATATATACAGTTCCAGTCAGCACTCCAGGTATTGTCTTAGTTGCAGAGGCCCTGGACTCTTACCGTAGCCATTTAAATGAATTGGGGGCAGCGAAGGCCTCTGTAACTCCCCTTACCATGGCTCTGGCGGCTCCTGACAATGCATCGCCATGGCAACACAGCGTCAAATCTGAACCCCGGAGACATGGTAAGGAGGTTAGTGACGGAACTAGGGATCCGGATGACTCTGTATCTCGATAGCAAAGGCAGAGAACAGCTGTGCACATTGAAGGGACACCGTGGAATAACAGCGTGCAAAATCAATCCAACGCGTTTCACTCTAACAAAGAGTAAGCATTTTATCTAAGCACCTCATGTAAGCATTTTATATTTCTATGTCTCATATATTCACAATTTTTTGGACATTTTTTTTCACCACTAATTAGTTATTGTGTTTGCAACCCATTTTTCGTGTTTTTCCTATTTTTAAAGACGAGTGAAAACTTGGCCTTCTGGGAGCTAGCTGCACCACATTCACTTCCTATATTTATTCACCATTGCACGTCTAATATTAATTTGCACTTGTTTTCACCCCACTCTTATTGACTTAGTTGCGATTGGGTGCACACGGAACTAACGATCCCCAGCTTCAGCGTTCTTCAGAAGCAGTAAATCCGAGAGATCTTTCTTATTAGCATAGGCTCCATGTTAAGTTAGCACTGCCTGGCGATAGGCTCAGATAACATGGTCTTAAGCGCGTCTTACCTAAAGGAGGCGTCACTCCCACCCAGACCCTGAAATAAGGGGTGGGGGAGAGATACCTGTGCACTGAGAGGAGCACGCCTAAGATACCTGAGTTATACACTAATTTGGGTCTACACAGTATATTTCAAAGACTTAAATTAGCATATTTTCCATGTTTGCGCCTTTTTGTGCACAGGTGTCTCAGCATGTGGTGTTGACGTTTTGGGGGGGTAAATAAGCAACATGGGACTCTAGCAAAGAAAAGTAAGTCTCACTCACACTCACTGTCTCTCTAACTCTTACTCATTTCATCACTTCAATCAGGGGTGCGCAAAGTTTTTACCCTGTGCCCCCCTGCCTGCTCGTGCCGCCTGTCCTGTTTGGGTCCGGCGTCAAAAGTCGCTGCGGGGGTCATGTGATGCCACGTAACCCTGTGGTGTCATTTGACACCAGTTACCATGGCGATGTATCGCCGAAGATCAGGTAGGAGAAGCTGCAGAGACCTTGCGCGGTACCACACCCCCGGCAGTTAATTTAAGTGCCTTGGGGGAGAGCGCGGGACCAATGTAGCCGCTGCGCCCCCCCTAGAAATTGTCCCGCCTCCCCTGGGGGGCACGCACCCCACTTTGCGCACCCCTGACTTAAATCACGTATAGAACGTATAAGAACTGAACTAATAAGATGCATTTGGTTCGTACTTTTCATTTAATTAAATTCTTTGGAAAAACATTTGTTCCAACAACATACTAGCCCACACACTGCATTTTTTGCAGCTCACTGGCTGACACTCCCACAGATTAACCCCTATACTTCAGGTCTCAGCATGAACAGGCATAGCTGGCAGATGAAGCATGTCAGGTGCTTGTTCCTCTGGCTGAAAGAATACTTTTATTATCACCTTGATGCTTCATGGATCATGGGAAAGTTGACATTAGCTTCATCTAGTTTTGATTTTAATTTCCTCACCTGAAATGTAATAAATGTCAACATGTTGTTAAATTATAGCAATAGTGATTTATCAAACTCAATTATGTCAGAAACATCCTTTTATCATTCAACTAACCCTGCTGATGAAACGTTACTGCACGTGCACCTCTGTCCGTGAATTGTTTCCCATACTATGTAAGGCTAAGGCCCCGGTGCACGAGTCCGCACGGCTGTCTTTCGTGCCGGCGGCGCATGCAACTCACTGCACTGCGATCTGCGGTCTGCAGGAAACTTTTTCCCAGAGCGGGGTGGAGGGCGTTGCCAAACGGGTCGGGGGGGGGGGCGCGGCCATTGAGCCCTGGGAGAGGGGTTGAAGGTTGTGGGTCCGGGAGAGGGGTGGGAGAGTGATACAAGGGGACAGATCTGGTGCTGTAAAGTCTTCCTTCCGCACCCCCCCCCATGTGTGAGAGAGATGATGGGAAGATATGTGCCGAACGCACAAAACAAACACACAAGCAACTCTCCTCCCCTCCTCCCCATTGTCTGACTCGCGTACCACGTGGCGCGCCAGCGCTGAAAAGCACATGTAGGTTGTAGCCACAGCAGTCTGACGCGTCACAGTACGCAGTCAGCCCTGACGGAAGGAGGCAGCGGGGGAAGGACCATTCGGGGTCTGGTGGTCGCCGGCCGCGCGCGCCTCCGTCCGCAGCGGGTTCGCAGCCTAATTAGCATTATCTTGTCTCAATGTTGGGTTTGTAATGCAAGCTTTTTCAATCCTGCAGTTTCTCCCAAGCATTTTGGGAGAAAATACAGAAAATGAAAGAATCAACGCACTGTTGTATGAAAAAAGTTGTTAATCAACAAGAAAGTCATGTAGTAGCGACTCCCTTTTTTTATCCTCATATTTGATTGATTTTACAATGTATTCTGCGAACATACAGTAATTAGTTCACACATAGAGAAACAAAAAAAAAGGGGGGGAAGGTGAGGCTATGGGGTAGGAGTGTACAGAAACGAGGAAGTTAAGTGTGGGGAAGGTGGGGGCGGGTAGGGATTCTTAACTCAGATCAGTATTACAGTTACATTGGTGTAAAATAACAAACATAATGATTCATAGGTAGGTAGGTATTCTCCGTAAACGACATCGCTTCATCTTCTACAAGGTAGGGAGCGATGTATGTAGAGGCCAGCAGCAGGATGTTCAATACGTCCTCTAGTGTTTCCACGCTTCGGAATTGTCCTGCCATTTGGGTTCTTGGCTAATTTTCCAGTTCTGTCGCCACGGGAACCAACACTCCCCATTTTTCATCCGGGAAGTGACCGGCATTGGCCGGGTTTAATAATTCATAGGTGCAAATTACAGTTCAGGTGAGACTCCCTTTTTAATGTAATGTTGCATTAGCCAGAGAGGGCCCTTTGACAGTTCAAGGGTTAGGGGCCTCTATTCCATACGTTGTGAAGCATTCTTATCCGCACTGGAGAAGATTCTGGTCCCATTCATTTAAATGGGGCTGAACGCTTTTCCAACCCCGGGAAGCACGTTGAATAGAATTCAATATATATGAACATCTCTCACTTGATGTGTTATACATCATTTCCTTAGAGGAGGGTGATTATTTATTTATTTTTTTAAACATGGATTTATAAATTCTGCTTGCTTTGCGTACTGCTAAATGACAACTTAATGTAACTAGAAGTTTTGTTATGTGGCTTAAATGTCTGGGTAAATTAAATTCACCACAATCCACAGTATTTCAGAAGATATCACAGCCTATTAAATAATATGTACTTTTCCAGAATGAGTACAGCTGCTAAAATTCAATAACATTGTAAAACAGCGGTTAGTCCATTCATTTTGCTGTTTTTAAAAGGGAGAGCCTCCTTCAGCACTGAAGTGGTTAATTTAGGTTTTCCTAAAGTGTCTGCAAACGAGATCGGTTGGTTTCGAGAACCTTTTGTCAAAATGGGGTAAAAAATGTAAACTTCAAAGGTACCAACAAGTGGAAACTTTTTCTTGCTACCCAACCTGAAACTTGGCGCCATTTTCACCAACTTCTTCAGCAAGTCCATGTAAGTGCTGCTTCTCCTTCCACTTTTTATTATAGGTGCCAGGTCAATGGAATCTATGTATTTAGCATCACAAACAGCTTCTCATTTTAAATTGCACTCGTGTGCACCTATGTTCTAATCTGAAACGTCTTATCTGCACCATCAGCGTCAAAGAATGTTTTTGGCCGCACAGAAATGGACCGTGCTAGGTGTACAGATCGAAATCATATGTAATTTAAAAATAAAGTTACTGGGCGTAAATAAATAAAAGCAAAAAGTGTCACAAATCTTCAACTTAACTTGGCGTTAGTTAATAGTGTTAGCGTAGAATGACATTGCAATGTAGCAACCGGAAAATGTATTTGACGCAGCAAGGATGATTCATTATATAGGTTAACTAGCTGAGAGACCCGGCGTTGCCCGGGATGTGAAGCGTGAATAAGTATGTGTAAATGTTGTATTGTAAACTTGTAATGTTATGTGAATGTTATGTAATATATATAAAAATTGTATTTGTGAAAGAAAAAGAGTAGAAAGCACATGTATATGAGGGAAATTTTGTTAAGTGTATGTTAATTGTTAAGGTTGTTAGTTATGAAAATGTAATTGTTGTAAAGGCTTGTTGAAATATGTTTATGTCCATTGTTGAGAGTAGTGTATTTGATGTAATCGTGAAGTGTGTGTTGGTGAAATTGTTTGTAATAAAAGATGAGTGCAGTGAATTGAGTGAGTGATTGTTTTGTTGATGTTGGTATGATAATATGTAGAGATGATGGAAATGTACCAAAGTGTATGTTCATTGTAATGCTTGTTTGTAAACTACATTTTTGGTAGTTCCACTTGGAGCAAAGACGTACAATTGTTGTGGGGATCCGACTCTAGAGCACGCAACATATAACTGGCCGTGGGAGAAACATGGTGATTCTAAGTTGATACCAGTGCACTTTATAGATTGTCCTTGTGCTTTGTTAATGGTGATAGCAAAAGCTAGTTTGATGGGGAACTGTAGCCATTTGAAAGTAAAAGGCATGTCTGTAGGAATGAGTGGAATGCGGGGGATGAAGACATCTTGGCCTTTGGCGTTGCCAGTTAAGATAGTAGCTTCAATTAGGTTGGGCATCAATGTTTTGATGCACAATCTGGTTCCATTACAAAGGTTAGGTGTGTGGAGGTTGCGAAGTAGCATGATGGGTGATCCAACTTTCAGACGAAGGTGATGTGGTGGCATTCCAGATGGTTCCAGGGAGTGTAGGAATTCAGTTGGATAGTTCACGGCTTCATCGTTATCCACAACTGTATCTATTGAGTTGTATTGAGTAATTGTGTTTGGAAGAATGTCTTGAATTGCATTATTTAGGTCATTGACAGAAGTATTTTTGGCAGCAAGGATGGCTCTTTCACAGAGCCACTGGTGGTTTGTGTAATTGCGTAATAGATTTGGATAGACGTTATGTATGAGATCTTGAAGTGATGTCATCATGTTACAAAAATGTGTGGGAAAAGCAATTTCACCTGATGTTAAGTCAGTAGGTAAAGTACCTTCACCAATTTGAAGAAGGGTGTCTGCAAAAGCTTGGTCATTTGAGTGGCCCAGAAGTTGTACTCGCATATTGGTTGTTAATGGGAAATGTTTAACATGTCGCCATAAAATAGAGGACTTGAGGCATGCATGAAGTTCGTCTGCTGGTGTGGATCGTGGGATGACTGGAAGTGTTTGTCTGAAATCACCAGCTAAAAGAATGACAGCGCCACCCATAATTTGTTTATTGTTGCGCAAGTCTTGCAAGGTTCTATTAAGGGCTTCAAGTGCTTTTTTATGTGCCATGGTACATTCATCCCAAACAATAAGTTTGCAAATTTGAAGAACACGTGCTTGTCCAGATGTTTTGGTGATATTACAGGTTGGATTTTCTTCATGAGCAATGTTTAGCGGTAATTTAAGAGCTGAGTGCACAGTTCTTCCTCCATCCATAAGAGTGGCTGCAATGCCAGATGATGCTAGTGCAAGTGCAACATCATTGTGCATTCTGATTTCGGCTAGGAGTAAATTAATGAGAAATGTTTTTCCGGTTCCACCTGGAGCATCAAGAAACAGTATTGCACCTTGTCCATTGTTGATGTGCTCCATGATGTTCTCATAGGTGTAAAATTGTTCAGCAATTAACATAGGTTTTCTTGTTGCAACATATTCTTTGAGCAGCGAAATATTGTATTGTTTCTCTCGCATAAGGTCCGTATTGAGTACATCGTTATGCTGACGTTGTGGAGCTTGCAGACCTAATTGAAGGAGTGTTTTGTTATTTATAGAGAGACATGTATCTTCTAACAATATGAGTACCTCGTTGAAAATCTCAGGTGAAAAGTGAACATTGAGTGATGGATTGTCTCTCTGTGCTTTGGCAAGTATATCTTCACTCATGCTTTCTCGATATGTGTCCCATAGAGTGTTGGGGTTTGATGGATTGCAGGTGGTAAGGATAATGGCAAAAAGGTTGCGAATTTTTACTGGTAATGAGTGTAATGCAGCTTCGGCTAATGTAGTATTCCAGTGTTGATCATCCTCTAGTAATCCAAGTTTTTGGCAAGCTTCTCGATAAGTCTCACAAAGTTGACCGTTGACATTTTTAAGAGCGTCAAATGAAGTTGGGCCTGGAATGGTATGAAGTAGCATTCGTAGAAAGAAGCATTCAGCGTTGTTTGGGTGAACTGTGTACACACGGCCCAAGGCATCACTTGCAAGGGCATCAGTTCCGGGAACAGCTATACCCTGCTTTCTTTTCTTGAACATTTTTGTTGATGTATTCCAAGTATAATATCGTGGAGTTTCCGGATAAAGCAATGTCCTTGCAAAAGAGTCGTGTTGACATAATTGAAAGAAGGCAGTTAAAGTTGTGTTTGGTGGTTGAGCAGCAACTGCCTCTGCATTGTGAGGTGTGAAGTATACTCTCTGTCCATTTTCTAAATGAACAGTGAGGTGAACAACGGTTGGGTGTCGTTCGTGAATGGGAAAAGCTAAAATCCTCCAAACGGCTTCATTACTACTGATATATCTTCCCAGCTGGTAGAGCGTAACTTCGTCCCTGATGTGTTCATTTGTTATTCCAAAAATGGCCATGTCGCTTCCCTTGTTGACATACTTGCAAATGTATTTAATAGATTTAACGGAATTGCAGTATTCAACATTAATGTGTGCGTTATACATTTTAGTTAGAAGTGGACAATATGGAACAACCCATTTGTTGTCAACTTGGATGTTTTTGTTGCCTCGAATAGTCATTGTTGCTGTGTATCCACCGTCTGTGGGAGCGCGTCTTCGATATTGAGGATATCCATCATCTCCACTTTGTGTGTCTGCAATGAATGGTTTAGGAAATTTTTTTGTGCATTTACCGTCTTTCATACATGGTGCCTGAATATTAATGTTTCCACATGGGCCATGAATCATATTCTTTGTGACTATTGCAAATAGTATTGGGTCTTCTTCTGGATGTGGCAACTCTGCAGAGATAACTTTATCGATGTCTATGGCATGTATTTTTTCTTTGAGCCATATAAGAATATGAGCATGTGGAAGACCTCTTTTCTGCCACTCAATTGAGTACATCCAGCATCGTGTTTGTCCAAAGATATAAGTCTTAGTGATGATGTGAATTAATGTGATTAGTTTTTGTCTAAATACTCTGGCAATTAAGTCGTGTCGATCGCTGTGTGCCTGTCCATGCGCAAGTTCAATTGTTATTTCTGGCCAAGCTGGATTACATGTAAATGTAATAAAAAAATCTGGTCGTCCATACGCTCGAACATATGCCATAGCGTCTTGAGCATATTCGTGCATGTGTCGAGGACTTCCTGTGAATGTTGCTGGTAGAATTAACATTTTGCCTATGTTGTCAACGTGACCATCATTGCCAACAGCATCCTTTAGATGTATGTATTGATCAACGCGAAGTTGTTTTTGATGTAAACGTATGTATAGAAGACGCTCACTTTCAATTTTAGCATACATGTCAACAATAAACTGATGAAATAGTTGGCGACAATGTAAAATGTGGTTTTGCGATGCATCTCGTATCATTAATCTGTATGCGTAGAAGTCCATAGCGGAGACAGTTTTTTTAGTGTTTGCTTGGGAAGCTGGGTCTACTTGCATGATGTTGAAGTGATAGCCATCGTCCCCGTTCCAAAGTATGAGAGGGTATTGAAGAGCATCATATGAGCGATGTGTTTCACAAATGCGTGTGAGTGAATGAGCACGTCGCTGAAGAATGATGTCACGTGTATTAAATTGTTCCCCTGCTATAACAATAGCGACTTCGTTGATTTGTGGAGCATTAAAGCGACGTTCATGTTGGCCCACTGGTGTTTTGTCAGCTCTGATAATGACTTTATAGTCATCAGTTGGCATGAGTTCAAGTGATGTTTTGAATGTGTTAATGAGATGGTTGTGTTCATGTAACATCCTTTGTAAGGAGATGACAATATCACGTCTTGTATTGGGTATCCAATGGCATCTTTGATCAGCTTGTTGTTGTTCATCACCCATGAAGTAAATTTGCAAGAATTGTGGATCTTGTTCTGGTAATGGGAGCAGAGAGCCAGCCCTGTGGTAAACTTGACCTTGTACTTTGAAAGTACTTTTAAATCCTATTTGTTCCACTATAGATGTAGCACCAAAGGATGTCATTTGGAAACAGGAGTTGTATTTGCGTATGTTTTGTAGAAAATGTTTAGATTCTGAAGTTGTGGCTGACATGTATGAAATAAGTGGATCTGGTGGTGAGTGTAGAGGTGCTAGGTGAACTTTGCCATTGCTGCAGCACATTCCAGCTGATTCCTTGTGGAATTTCTTTGCTTGACAGTAGCGGCATATAGTGTCCATGTGTCCAATGTTGACGTTTGGATGTTGGTGGTATAGTATGTGTGGATTATATAGAAAAGCAGCGCGTAGCAAAGTGTAATGTGTTGAATGCGTTAATGTAGTATGTGTGTGTTGTTGTTGTTCTTGTACTGTCTGTGTTGTTGTGTTTAGTTGTGCTCTTGATGTGCGCCGTATTGTTCTGTCTTTAGCAAGGCGTGTTTCATGTTGTTGTTGAGTCTCTGTGGCTCTTGATGTTGTAGCTCGTAGTGTATTTTTAGCCAGCCGTATTTTCTGTTCTTCTGGTGTCTCTGCATCGCGTGATGTTGTACGACGTTGTTGTTCTTTTGCAAGGCGTGCGTCATGGTTTTCTGGTGTCTCTGCAGCGCGTGATGTTGTACGACGTTGTTGTTCTTTTGCAAGGCGTGCGTCATGGTGTTGTGGTGTCTCTGCAGCGCGTGATGTTGTACGACGTTGTTGTTCTTTTGCAAGGCGTGCGTCATGGTGTTGTGGTGTCTCTGCAGCGCGTGATGTTGTACGACGTTGTTGTTCTTTTGCAAGGCGTGCGTCATGGTGTTCTGGTGTCTCTGCAGCGCGTGATATTGCACGACGTTGTTGTTCTTTTGCAAGGCGTGCGTCATGGTGTTGTGGTGTCTCGGCAGCGCGTGATATTGTACGACGTTGTTGTTCTTTTGCAAGGCGTGCCGCATGGTTTTCTGGTGTCTCTGCAGCGCGTGATATTGCACGACGTTGTTGTTCTTTTGCAAGGCGTGCCGCATGGTGTTCTGGTGTCTCTGCAGCGCGTGATCTTGCACGACGTTGTTGTTCTTTTGCAAGGCGTGCGTCATGGTGTTCTGGTGTCTCAGCAGCGCGTGATCTTGTACGACGTTGTTGGTCTTTTGCAAGGCGTGCGTCATGGTGTTCTGTAGTGTCTGCAGCGCGTGATATAGCACGACGTAGTTGTTCTTTTGCAAGGCGTGCGTCATGCTGTTCTGTAGTCTCTGCAGCGCGTGATGTTGTAGCACGTTGTTGGTTTTTTGCAAGGCGTGCCGCATGCTGTTCTGTAGTCTCTGCAGCGCGTGATCTTTTAGCCCGTTGTTGGTCTTTTGCAAGGTATGCCGCATGCTGTTGTGTAGTGTGTACAGTTGGTGGTCTTGTACTACTTTGTTGTTGTTTTGCAAGGTGTGACTCATGGTGTTCTTGAGTTTGAGTGGATGTTGATGTAGTGGGTGTGTCTCTGTGTTTTTGTTGTTGGTGTTCTCGTTGTGTCGCTCTTCTGATTCTGGCTCTGTCTCTTTGTTGTGCAAGGCGTGTTTGGCGCTGTAGTGTTTGATTATCAGGTGATGTTGTGTGTGTGTGTGTGTGTTGATGATTTTGTGTGTTATGATGCTGTGTGTTTATTTGTCCCTTTGATGTAGCTGGTGTGTGTGTATTATATGGAAGTAGTGTGTGATGTTGCTGTGTGTTATCTGTTAGTGTTGATGTTGTGTTTGTGAGTATTTGTTGTTGAGCGATTGTGTGTTTTTGTGTGAGTTGGTTGTTTTGATTTTGTGTGTGCATGAAATTTGTGTGTGCATTGTGTGTTGTATTAGATATGGTTGTTGTGTGTGTGTGCGTGTGAGGTTCATTGTCAGGGTGTGTATGTTTAGTTTTGCGAAGGTGTTTTTTTTGGTGGCATGTTTTGTGTTGGCAAGAGGTGTTGTTTGTGTTGTTGTTTTGAAGTGCGGTATTGTAGGTGGTGTAGAGGTGTTGTGTGTGTAACTTGAGTTGTTTAAAGTATATTGTGTGTGTGTGTGTTGCGGTAGGTGTGATGTGTGATGTTAGCAAAGTGTTGCAGTGTGTGTGTGTTTAGTATACTTCCTGATGTTGTTGTGTCAACGGAGACTTGGATGGAACAGCGTTCAGGTGTAGAGGTGTTCAAGGCATCCGGCAGTGGTCTGTGAAAGGGTTGTAAATGGGTTAAGTGTGACAGTATTTATGGTTGTTTACTGGTTGTTGTGTGGTGTGTGTGTGTTTGAATGTTATGTGTCTTGGTGGTTGATTGTGAGTGTTGTGTGAATGTTGTTTGTGTGTGAATAGTGTGTGTATGTGTACTTTTTTAGTGGTGTGTGTGAGTATTGGTTGTGTGTGAGTGTGGGGTTGGTGGTTGTGCGAGTGTGTTGTGGGTATGTGTTAGTGTGTTGTTGATTGAGTGTGGTGTTTGTGGGTGGGTGAGTGTGGTGTTGTGTGTTATGTGTTGGTGATTGAGTGTGCGGTGTGTGAGCGAGTGAGAGTTGTGAGTATTGGGTGTGCGAGTGGTGGTGGGGGGTGTGATTGAGTGTTATTTGTAAGTGTTGGTTGTGTGTTGTGGGTGTATGTGTGAGTGTTGTTTGTTTGGTGCTCAGAGGTGTGTGTGTGTGTGTATGTAGGAATTTTTCTTGTGTTTGGTGCAGGTGTGTGTGAGTTATGTGTGGGTGTTGTGTGTGTTGGTGAGTTGAGTGTTTGTGCAAGAAATGACACAGACGGCTCCAGTTTAATTGTGTTCCAAATATAATTTATTTAAAGGAAGACCTGAGTTAGCGTGGCGTAGGGGGTGTGTTGCTGTACACGTTTGGGGGGGGTGGGGGGTTGATGTCAAAGGGTGTTTGGTGGTCAGCCGTGTGAATTTAAATTTAATTGAGTGTAGTGTGTCTAGGAGCAAGGTGGAGGGGAGGTGTGTTTCCAGTGTTTAGGGTGTTGTTGGGAGTTAGGGGATTGTTGAATAGTTGTTGTGTGTGGCGTATAAGCACAGGAGTGTTGTGTGTGGATGAGGTGGTGTTGTGTGGGTGTGTGTGACTGTTGTGTGTGTGAGGTGAGTTGGGGAGGTGAGGAGCATCCCGCGATGTGGGGGTGGGGGGGGGGTTGATGTGTGCGTGGGGGATGTTCGGTGGGAGGGTGGGCGTGGGGGATGTGGGGTGGGAGGGTGGGGGATGTGGGCGTGGGGGATGTGGGGTGGGAGGGTGGGGGATGTGGGGTGGGAGGGTGGGAGGGTGGGGGATGTGGGCGTGGGGGATGTGGGGTGAGAGGGTGGGGGATGTGGGCGTGGGGTGGGGGATGTGGGGTGGGAGGGTGGGGGGGTGGGGGATGTGGGGTGGGGGGGGTGGGGGATGTGGGGTGGGAGGGTGGGGGGCGTGGGGGATGTGGGGTGGGAGGGTGGGCGTGGGGGATGTGGGGTGGGAGGGTGGGGGATGTGGGGTGGGAGGGTGGGGGATGTGGGGGATGTGGGCGTGGGGGATGTGTGTGGGCGTGGGGGATGTGGGGTGGGGGATGTGTGTGGGCGTGGGGGATGTGGGGTGGGAGGGTGGGGGATGTGGGCGTGGGGGATGTGGGGTGGGAGGGTGGGGGATGTGGGGGATGTGGGGTGGGAGGGTGGGGGATGTGGGCGTGGGGGATGTGGTGTGGGAGGGTGGGGGATGTGGTGTGGGAGGGTGGGGGATGTGGGCGTGGGGGATGTGGGGTGGGAGGGTGGGGGATGTGGGCGTGGGGGATGTGGGGTGGGAGGGTGGGGGATGTGGGCGTGGGGGATGTGGGGTGGGAGGGTGGGGGATGTGGGCGTGGGGGATGTGGGGTGGGAGGGTGGGGGTGGGGGATGTGGGGTGGGAGGGTGGGGGATGTGGGTGTGGGGGATGTGGGGTGGGAGGGTGGGGGATGTGGGGTGGGCGTGGGGGATGTGGGGTGGGAGGGTGGGGGATGTGGGCGTGGGGGATGTGGGGTGGGAGGGTGGGGGATGTGGGCGTGGGGGATGTGGGGTGGGAGGGTGGGGGATGTGGGCGTGGGGGATGTGGGGTGGGAGGGTGGGGGATGTGGGCGTGGGGGATGTGGGGTGGGAGGGTGGGGGATGTGGGCGTGGGGGATGTGGGGTGGGAGGGTGGGGGATGTGGGGTGGGGGATGTGGGGTGGGAGGGTGGGGGATGGGGGATGTGGGGTGGGGGATGGGGGATGTGGGGTGGGAGGGTGGGGGATGTGGGGTGGGAGGGTGGGGGATGTGGGGTGGGGGATGTGGGCATGGGGGATGTGGGCGTGGGAGGGTGGGGGATGTGGCCGTGGGGGATGTGGGGTGGGAGGGTGGGGGTGATGTGGGGGGGTGATGTGTGCTGGGGGGGGGGGTGGATGTGGTTGTGGGTGATGTGTGGTGGGGGGGTGGGATGATGTGGGCTGGGGGGGGGTGATGTTGTGGGGGGGGGGTGAGGGGGGGGATGGGATGAGGGGGGGGGAGTGGATGAGGAGGGAGGGGGGGAGTGGATGAGGAGGGGGGAGGGGATGAGGATGGAGGGGGGGGAGGGGATGAGGAGGGGGGGAGTGGATGAGGAGGGGGGGAGGGGATGAGGAGGGGGGGAGTGGATGAGGAGTGGGGGGTGAGTGTATGAGGAGGGGGGGAGTGTATGAGGAGGGGGGAGGGGATGATGAGGGGGGGAGTGGATGAGGAGGGGATGAGGAGGGGGGTGAGTGGATGAGGAGGGGGGGAAGAGGGGATGAGATGGGGGGAAGAGGGGATGAGATGGGGGGGGAGGGGATGAGATGGGGGGAAGAGGGGATGAGATGGGGGGGGAGGGGATGAGATGGGGGGGGGAGGGGATGAGGAGGGGGCTGAGTGGATGAGGAGGGGGGTTGAGTGGATGAGGAGGGGGGGAGAGGGGATGAGATGGGGGGTGAGTGGATGAGGAGGGGATGGAGTGGATGAGGAGGGGGGGTGAGTGGTTGAGGGGGGGGGAGGGGATGAGGAGGGGGGGTAGGGGATGAGGAGGGGGGGTGAGTGGATGAGGAGGGGGGGGTGAGTGGAGGAGGGGGGGGGGGTGAGTGGAGGAGGGGGGGGTGAGTGGAGGAGGGGGGGGTGAGTGGAGGAGGGGGGGGGGTGAGTGGATGAGGGGGGTGGGTGAGTGGATGAGGGGGGTGGGTGAGTGGATGAGTATGGCCCCGGATGAGCACCATGCGGTGGAGGAGAGGAGCGGTGGAGCGGGTGGTGGTAATGTTTTTTTTTTCTCCGGATGAGCACCATGCGGTGGAGGAGGGGGGCGGGTGGTGGTAATGGGGTATTTTTTGATCCATGTGGTGGAGGTGAGGAGCGGGGGGGGGTGTTAATGGGTTTTTTTTTTGATCCGGATGAGCACCATGCGGTGGAGGAGAGGAGCGGGGGGTGTTGTTAATGGTGTGTTTTTTACTCCGGATGAGCAGGATGCGGTGGAGGTGAGGAGCGGGGGGGGGGGGGGGGTTAATGGCGTCTTTGTGGCTCCGGATGAGCACCATGCGGTGGAGGAGAGGAGCGGGGGGGCGAGTGGTGGTAATGGGTTTATTTTTTACT
This sequence comes from Ascaphus truei, assembly GCF_040206685.1. Lineage (NCBI taxonomy): Eukaryota > Metazoa > Chordata > Amphibia > Anura > Ascaphidae > Ascaphus > Ascaphus truei. Next base: position 30,988,302 of record NC_134492.1, read on the forward strand.
CCGGATGAGCACCATGCGGTGGAGGAGAGGAGCGGGGGGGGGGGGGTGTTAATGGGTTTTTTTTTTGATCCGGATGAGCACCATGCGGTGGAGGAGAGGAGCGGGGGGGCGAGTGGTGGTAATGGGTTTATTTTTTACTCCGGATGAGCAGGATGCGGTGGAGGTGAGGAGCGGGGGGGGGGGGAGGTTAATGGCGTCTTTGTGGCTCCGGATGAGCACCATGCGGTGGAGGAGAGGAGCGGGGGGGCGAGTGGTGGTAATGGGTTTATTTTTTACTCCGGATGAGCAGGATGCGGTGGAGGTGAGGAGCGGGGGGGGGGGGGGGGAGGTTAATGGCGTCTTTGTGGCTCCGGATGAGCACCATGCGGTGGAGGAGAGGAGCGGGGGGGCGAGTGGTGGTAATGGGTTTATTTTTTGATCCGGATGAGCACCATGCGGTGGAGGAGAGGAGCGGGGGGTGTTGTTAATGGCGTGTTTTTTACTCCGGATGAGCAGGATGCGGTGAAGGTGAGGAGCAGGGGGGGGGGGGGGGTTAATGGCGTCTTTCATGCTCCGGATGAGGACCATGCGCTGGAGGTGAGGAGCGGGGGGTATGGGTGTGGATGAACACCATGCGGTGGGCGTTGTGGAGGTGAGGAGCGGGGTGAGGACCGGGGGGGGGGTGGTGTTTGGGGGGGGTTAATGGTGTCCGTGGTGGAGGTGAGGAGCGGGGGGGGGGGGGGGGTTAATAATGGTGTCCGTGGTGGAGGTGAGGGGGGGGGGGGGGTGTTAATGGCAAGTCAGTATGCCTCCGGATGAGCACCATGCGGTGGAGGTGATGAGCGGGGGGGGGGGGGGGAGGGGTGTTTAATGGTGGTTAATGCTGAGTCGGTAGCCCTGGAGCAGAGTGTGGGGTGGGGGTGTGCGAGGGTGGTGTTTTGAAGAGGCGGTGTGTGGATGTGGGTGTATTTATAGAGAGAAGAGTATTTATAGAGAGAAGACTCTGTACCTGATTGTTAGAAGGTGGTGAGGTAGCAGGTGGTCAGGGTTGTCCCAAAAAAGTTTCAAATCTGTCAGTTGTGCAAATGTCTAGAGCAGTTAGGGTTAGGTGCAGCGATTCCCAAAGCTCAGTGAGGGGTGGTAGAGTGTGTCAGTGGTGTAGCTCAGTGAGGGGTGTGACAGTGTGTCAGTGTTGTTGGCCTTAGACCAATGAGAGGTGTGCGGGGGCGGGCATGGTGCGGGGTGCTGGCCGCAGACCAATGACAGGTGTGCGGGGGCGGGCATGGTGCGGGGGGGCGGGCATGGCCGACCAATGACAGGTGTGCGGGGGCGGGCATGGTGCGGGGGCGGGCATGGCCTGAGGCGGAGTGACAGGCCAAAGGTGCAATGGCATTGTCCCTAGGGACACCGGACATCCAGCAGGCAGGCATGCATGCATGCAGGCAGGCAGGCAAACATACAGTGCTTTCACTAATATAGTATAAGATACGACCATATTATTTTCAGAGCATGGCTCTCATAAATAATATTACTCTAATTATATATATATATTAATTAATATTAGTTGTAAATAAATAAATACACAAGTCTGTTTCCATTTAAATGGTGTCAATCAGGTATTCAACTAAAGGATGTGAATAAAATAATTTAAAACAACATATTTTGCATCATATGTATGAAGTCTTCATACATACCATGCACTTTTTATGAAGATTTATACTAGTGTTTAACACTGAAATTTTGACCCACCATTTTTTTTAAATATAATCATAGTACATCGGCCCAAATGTTTAATTCTGTAGAGCATATCAAGTCTATGTTAACTATAAGAAATGTTCCACTGTTTGGCAAGAAACATAGTCTGTGATTGTGTTAATCTCACCAAATAAAGTATGTAATCACAGTTCGTTTGAACAGATTCACGGTAAATGAATATCTAATAGTCAAAAACAGTAACTGCTACAGAAATGTGACACAGAAATGTAGATGCCATCCAAACGACGTATTTATGATAATGTATACAAGTTGCGCGTAAGCCTTTCAAATGATAATAAATATTTTATTTTACTCACTGGTCCCATAAGAAAATTTCTGACTTGGCATATGTGCTGTTCCAAAATAACATCTTTTATGAGCAGTGTTTATCCATGGGATAAATCTGTTAACATTGGATGTAGGACAGACATCACAAGGGGTTATTTATCAGTCTATTGAAGCATCAGAATAAAACAGCTTCCTCTTTTTTCTGTTAGAAAGAGGAAGGCTCCAGAGTCACGTGACTAATCTAAAAGTGATTGCGAAGGTAAGGGTCGATTTGGCTGCTTTTAAATAAAGGTTACGCCCGTCATTACCCCTACCTGTCAATGATATGATGTAGTTATTTATGTATGTACAGTTTATTGTAGCAGTCCGATATATGTTCCTCTTAAAGTATGTGAAACAGTGATGTATGGACCTGGGGGGTGAACTCTCTCTTGCCAAATGAGCTGTAATCACACCAGAGTTTGGTATTGTAGGCCTGGACACTGTGATGGGACTGGGCCCATTGTTGAGGAACCAGTGAGAGGTCGACCACCTGCTTAGTGGACTTGCTCTGCAAGAAAGCTGTAAACCCTGGGGTTGTATCTGTATTGTTTGCCTGTCGAAAGGGATGGTATCAGCATTGTCCTGGCCCACCTTCAACCCCAGTAATCTCATCAGCATGGTCTAGGGCCATGTACAGAGACCAGAAATATTGTTCCTACCCAGACTAGCTGGCATCTCCCTGATTGGGACAGGGGTATAAGTACTCCTTCTCCGCAGCCTCAAGAGAGAGTCATTCTGGACTTGATATTCTTTAAGAAGGCCGTGTGCTGACAGGGGACTGGCAGAGCCCCTGTAAGGGAAGAGCTGACAGGGAGTCAGCAGAAGGAAACTGAGGAGACCCAGTGCATGGGTCTGGAGCATCCAGTGTTGCTGCGGTCTGTATGTGCAGCGTTGGCTGGAGCCGTTTTGAGTGAAGCAATGGTGGGGAATGTAAAATTGCTAGCCAGTGCACAGCAAGGCAGTGCTGCCCATACTACAGAGGCACAAGTTGGGACTGTGTATCCGGGTAAGCTTCCAAACAGTGGTGCCCATACCTAGGACTTTAAGTTTTTCCCCCTGTTACCCCAGTTGGGTGAATGTGTGTGTTTTATGTACTGAACGTTTGTGGAAACTTTTTCCAATAAATTCACTTTTATTCAACTCTGCAGTTCTGTCTAGTGTATTGATCCCTCGTGTAAATTGTCCCGGTCTCCTGTGACAGTGATCACATGAGCTCAGAAGCAATTCCTTGGTATCCCTGTGGTAGAAAAAAAATCCAGTGGCATAAAAGGAGTTAGGGCTCCAATGCCTCAACTATTCCTTTCAACAACCTGAACAGAAGAGTATGACCACATAGAAGTGAACCACCATGGCCCGAAATGGCTGAGATTTGGGGGTTGTAGACTAAAAACTGTAATTTTAATGGAAAAGTTGTGACTTTGAAGTCCGCCGGAACCACTAATGTTGAAAATCAGCTTGATTCATAACCAGTGTGTCTCAGAAGATCAGTGAGAGTTGACATGTCTGTGACCATCCTGTCATATCACAAGGAGACAACTGGTTCAATAGATATATTTTCCTCTCCTGCTCCCAGCATATTTGGGAGAAAAATAATAAGCTGATCCAAAGCTTTCTAATTATTTTTTGGTGCCCTGAGCATTGCAGTGTGACTTGCACATAACTTGTGGGAGCTAATTCTTTCAAAATGTACATATTTAAAAATGTATCTTTTTTACGGCTATTAAAGTCAATAACAAAAAAGACGATGATGTAGTTGGTCTATTAATCCAATCAAATGTATAGAAGAAAATATATAATCACACCTGCTGTTTATGATATATTTTAAAGCACCAGTGCAAGCTGCGTTTATTTTTTACATTATATATTTTTTCCCCTTTAATATGTGCATCAATGCAATCCACACCATGAGAAGTAATTAGCTAAGTTGTCGATCGATCGGTGAAGATTCGGCTCCGGGATTCACTAAATGGCTGTCAGTGCAGCAGAAGAGGACCAAAGCTGCAAAGTTCTGTGGGGAAGATCATGTGACCAGGCAGCCACTAGTTACAATTGGTGCACAGCTAGAAAAGTGCTTGCCAGAGTCTGTTTCAGAAGAGGAAAGGGATGTGATTTTGTAAATGGTTGCTATAGAAATAAAAAAATGCTTGTTACATAACAATACTGTACATTAAAAATATAATTCAGAATTGTTTTGAAAACATGCTACAAGTATTTTCTCATAGTACAGAACTAATTTATTAAAAAAAAAAAAAAACACATGTAGGATATTGTTTCGTCTGCAGCTATAATGAAAAACAAAGCTTGACATTAAGTCTGTGGGAGCCAGCCTTCACTTTTTGTCCTTTATTTAATTACTTGAATGGTACAAACCTGGGCTTGTTAATGCTTAATTTTGTTTGTCCTCAAAAAAAGGGTAAAATATGTAATAATATTTTTCCTGCTATACTGTACTTTAAAACAAAAACCGGAGTCAATGAAGAAAGGAATGTGTAGCCCCCTATGGGGCTACTATTGAGTTAATGGTTAATAGCCCCGATGGGTTAACTGTGGGCTCACAAAGAGTATTGCCCCTTTCCCATCACATGGTAAAGAGTGACTTGGGGTAAAAGAAGCCACACCCACTTTATGTCTGGTCACCAGGGTATATAAGCCTGTCCTGATCCCTATGTTACAAACCCACATTCAATATTTGTGTATCACGTGGAGATATATTTGTTCTCTGTCCACTATTATTTTTCAATATTGAATAAAGTTATGTTTTAACTTACTTATCATATCATATACATCACTTTGAGTGCTAGTTGATAGGAGCTTCTGTCCCTTGCACCTGCACGTTTTACTGTATTGATGCACTATTGCTCCTGGCACCTACCCACTCCTAGACTGTAGAAAGAGCAGCTACCTTCCTCTTCCCCTCCCCCTTTCCCCTTCTACTTGATATTGTCTAGAAGTAGGCTGCGTTAATAGATGGGCAGACCGTGCGGACGCGATCAGACTGCCTAAAGGCAGTAATCGCATCTATATGGCGTGCTGGTGCATGCGCGCGGAAGCGGGAGGGGGCGCGCGATGCGTGAGAAATCAGTTAAAACTGATTTCTCGCGCGATATGGTGGTCACGTGAGTGGTTCGCCCAATGAGGATGAACCAGCTCCATGATGTCACTGGCCCGCCCATAGACACGCCCCCAGATGGTGCACGTACTAAGGCCAGGGAAGGCACCCGCTTTCCTATGGACGCAGCCTTAGTAGTACAGCTATCAGGACTGTGTCCGATAAGGAAACTTGGATCATCCTTATTCAGATTTGCAAATGTTCTTGGTTCCGGTTTACTAAACGCACAGTAAAAATGACACCATCGTGTACAAAGCCTGGTATTTAGGATCGCCGCATAGATGCAGAAGCAGAATTGTGATTTTGAAAGGCTAATTCTTTGAAGCACAAGGTTTATTTAGTAAAGCACTTCAGCTCTGGCCATGCATGTTAACTCGCTTACAATAACGGCCACTACACACACAACTAACACATTTACTACAAATGTATATATAATGAAATCCAAGACCAATGTTATCCAGCGAAGAGAAGCTCATTGTCATTAATTATTTATAGGGTGCCAACATATTCCATAGTAAAGTTCAACGAGGCATGGAATCCAGTGTTTAAATATGATAATTTACATATAAAATAATAAATACCTAGGACATATTGATACTATAGGTAATAAAGTCAAAGTTATTGGGAGCTTACACTCCAAGGGGAAAAGAGGTCGAGCACAAGGCACACTGGAATTCTTTCCTAATTAAGTCTGGTTACAGGTATTTCTGTAGTACGAGTAGTACTGTTTTTATTCTAGGTGATGATGGTGATCAGGTTCCAGGTCACACATGCTGACATAAAACAGAGTGTTGGCAAAGCTCACGGTCTCCTACAACATCTTAGAAATCTCACGAAGAGTGATGGGAGAACAGCGCACAGAGACAAGCTTTGTACTACAAAAAAAAAAACGATAACGTAGGTACCAGCCAGGGATAGTTTCTGAATGAGCAGTAGGAATGTGCTTCTAGAGACGGAGGCACTTATAAACCAATTTATGCTGTGCTTTTAGACTCCCCCTCTTCTCTGACTCTTCTGCTCAGCAAAAAAATATGTAAAAAACACACATCATTAAACTTTTCACTCAAAACAGTGTCTGCTTACGCACCTGTGAATGAGCAGTCTATTAAGACAGTTCTCTTTCCTTATAGAGAGGCCAGGAGAGCTTTTTGTGGGTACAGGAGTGGTAGGACTGGAAAAAGAGGGAATACCTTGGCATGGTTTGCAAGCTTAAAATACTTTGGCCAAAGGATTTAACTAAATGAGCCTCACTTATGAAGAAAAACACAAGAATTTAACTATATAATTTGTCATATTGGACGTGGCACTGAGGCTTTTTGCCTTTTGTTGTATATATTGGGTCACACTACCAGTAGCAGTCCCTTTTGACAGAGATATATGTGGTGTTTTGGGTTTGGGTTCTGAGCTTGCAGGGATTTTGTGTGGTTCCACTATAAGGCTGCGCTTATAGTGCCGGCGACGCGACCATCGCGTCAAAACAAATGCATTGTCGCCGTCGTCAGCGCTTATTGTGCCCGCGACCGCGAGACGGTGCGACTGGGCTACCAAAAATCTGGTAGTCACTGATATTTGATTTTTTGGAGAGACAGTCGCCCCGTGACCGTCTCTAAACCAATCACAGAGCGCCTATTGCACTCTGCCCTCCCCCTTGGTGACGTCACTGGCCTTGTCGCCAGCGACGTCTCTCAAACTTGAAATACAACTTTCGCCAATGGTAACGGCGATGCGTGACGTCATCGGTCGCCGGCACTTTAAACGCGGCCTACGCATTAAACAAGATATGCGACCCAATTATAACACTGTGGAGTTATCACAAAGAGATCATTACCATTTATATGATCTGATGTGGACACAGGGACTAGTGATGCTATGCCGTAAGACAATGAACAAAAAGAAAAAAGAAAACCCCAGTAGATTGTTCCACACTAAATCAGAAAATATATTTTTATGTATATGGTGCGAGTAGGACCTGCATTATTTTGGTTATACCTTGACGTTGGTATGCAGGCTTATGACGCCTTTGGCCAAAGGGTTAACTAAATAACCAATTATTATTATTGAAGTATTTTACTTTATATGTTTTGTCAATTGGATGCAGCATTGGGCACCCCCTGTCTCTTGTTATATACAATTGCCACGCTCAGTAGCTCTCTGGTTGACATAAATATATATTCACTTTGTGGTGGGTGTGGGAGTTTGAGCTTGCTGGGTATCTGTGTTAACAGCTTTAGTTTTGAAAGAACTTAGGGGGTTATGCACTAAGCAGTGATAAGTGCTTTTAAGTGAGATAAATGCCTTTATAGCGCGATAGTGCCTTCTGTGAGATTCACAAAGCAGTGATAAGTGCTTTCAAGTAGCCATTATAGCACGATACTGCACTGTTATCACTGCTTTGTGAATCTCACAGCAGGCAGTATCATGCTATAAAGGCAGTTATCTAACTTAAAAGCACTTATCTATGCTTTGTGCATAGCATCCAGAAAACCCACTTATCACTGCTAAGTGCATAACCCCCTTAGACTGGTGGTGAAATCAGATGTGAATGGGTTGATCACACAATAATAATAAAAATAGCTATGGTTAAAAAAGAGACCCCAGCCCAGGAGGCGGCTCATAGGCAAATAACTACTAAACGAGGAACAGAATTGCTCATGAAAAACAAGCGCAGACTTTGATTAAAACAATGATGAGATATCCTCAGAGACACAGTAGCAATTTCAGTTCAATTAGTAGCTTCTCAAGGCTGAACTAATATTGCTTAAGTGCCCTACAATAGATAGACACCAGGAATATCAGAAGAGGAGAAAAGGAACTAGTCAGGATCCCCATAAGGCTGCGGCCCCCGCTGTCAGCTCCTGCACGCGCGCCTGCATGGTTTAAAGCTGAGATCGGCTGTCTGTGCTGGAGCTGCAGGGGGAAAGACGGGGTGGCGGGGTCACGGCCATGACGTCACGCGGCTGGTTCGTCCTCTTTGGCTGAACCGCCGCTGTGATGTAGCCAGTGCCACTAGCAAAGACAAAATTCTTGTGTTTACTAAAATATGGTCGCGCATCGCGCATTGTGCCAGGGCGCGCAGACAGCTACTGGGGCCGGCCCCATAGAGTGCAGTACCTTCTGTGCGCTGCGCATGCTGTCACAGCCGCAGACGCTGGGGACTCAGCCTTAGGAATCACCTTCTAAAGTTAAATCAACTCTCTCTTTGAGGCTCAGCATTGACGAGTGTGAGAGAGGGGGGGGGAGAAAATGTGTATTATCCTCTTGTTCTACATTACAGCTCCATATTTAAGCATTATGCAGTTTAGTATATGGCAATAAGAAGTGTACAAAGAACAAGGCGCCGCAAACCATTAACATGCACTAAGCAGCTGATATCAACGCGCCCCTGGTTTTTTTCCATTTGTTCCTTCAGCTGTATTGGCTTCAGAGGCTACAGTTTGTGTAGCTGCTGTTTAGCTAACATTCCATTTCTGGTGCGCTCAGATAGACTTTGCTGGGATTAATAACTGCTCCCTTTAGAATTAATACTGTACTTACACTGTTACTACTGCGTGCTATTATCATTATACAGCATAGTTCTGATAAAGCACGCTACTCAGTGGAGTGCAGTGTGTGCTAATCGGCAAACTGCTGTGCATAGATTTTGCATTGGCGTAAACCCCAGCATAATGTTCTGAAATTCACCGAAAACCATTGCATTTGTTTAACCATTTGGCTGCCGGCAAAGCAATGCCTTGCTGGCAACCAATGGACTAAAGGGGCAATCTCGCCTAAGACCAAAGTGTACCAATAACAAACCGGTGCCTAAAAATGTCCAAAGATAGTCTATTGGGGATCCAATTGGACCAAACACACAGATCCACCTCCAGTCTTGTACTTCCAAAGTTGTGACCACGACCAGATGAGACGTAATATGTGGAATCAAGCAGAAAAATAAATCATAGTGCAAACTGCTACTAAGAGGGACATACAGTACAAACACTAAACAAACAACAAATAGATCATAGAGCAACTGCTACTAAGAGGGACATACAGTACAAACACTAGACAAACAACACTGACAGATAAGGCAAGGCTGACTTAAATGAAGGAGCTAAATTTAATACAAGAAGTTACAATTGAGAACACAACAGCAGGCAGCTGATCCGGTTGTTCTAAAACCAAAATCCTACTCACGACAAGTCAGAAGTAAATGCGCGGTGGATTGTGGACTTAAGAATGTAGCAGCTTGTCCACCAGTGGTGTTGGGCTGATTTAGAAACTGCTCCGGCGCTGCAACACCTCCTAGTTCGATCGTCCGTCGCTGGAGGTGCGCTTGGGGGCAGATCCTTCTCTCACTTCTAACTGCTACAAACCGGATGCGCGTGACACGCAGCCTGCAAGTGAGAGAAGGATCTGCCCCCAAGCGCACCTCCAGCGACGGACGATCGAACTAGGAGGTGTTGCAGCGCCGGAGCAGTTTCTAAATCAGCCCGACGCCACTGGTGGACAAGCTGCTACATTCTTAAGTCCACTATCCACCGCGCATTTATTTCTGACTTGTCGTGAGTAGGATTTTGGTTTTAGAACAACCGGATCAGCTGCCTGCTGTTGTGTTCTCAATTGTAACTTGTTGTATTAAATTTAGCTCCTTCATTTAAGTCAGCCTTGCCTTATCTGTCAGTGTTGTTTGTCTAGTGTTTGTACTGTATGTCCCTCTTAGTAGCAGTGTGCACTATGATTTATTTTTGTGCTTGATTCCACATATTACGTCACATCTGGTCGTGGTCACAACTTTAGAAGTACAGGACTAGAGGTGGATCTGTGTGTTCCGGTCCAATTGGATCCCCAATAGACTATCTTTGGACATTTTTAGGCGCCGATTTGTATTTGTTTTTTTGTGTATTGTAACTGACTTTGTTTTTGGGTCAGCATCTCTTGGCAGCCTTACCTTATTATTCTAAGGGATTTAAGTGTTTATATTATTGTACACCAATAAGTATTGTTTCGTTCTTAGCGCTATTATCACCAACTCTTTTTTTCTTTTCAAAGTGTACAATGCCACTGACATATTTAAGGGGATACATCTGGGTAATTGATCCCTTTTTTTTAACCAAAATCCAAAAAGATTTGGGAGGGGTTTAATTTTCTATTGCTACTTCCTTTTGTCTCTTTTACTGTGTGTTCAACAACAGTTTTCTCTCTCCCCTTTCCCCCTTCCCCCATTGACTCTCTGATAAGGACAGGGTAGGCTAGGGTTAAAGAAAACGCTTGATTGACAAACACTTCCCCATTCACAGGCCCTTAACAAACAAACATTTAGCATTTATTAGCATTGATAATCAAATCAACAAAAGCAGCCTAATATTAGTTGTTGTTTTTTGCATGGTAACATTTCTTTGAGGAAACCATGTACACTCTTAAGTTGTATACAACATGTTGTTTTTAGTTGGATGTGGGGAGCTGCCCTTTTAAGACAGAGTGTAATCATAGAGTGCTAAACAAACATCAGTTTGCTTCAGAACATATATCAGAGATTAATAATGAATGAAGCGAATCCATTGTGCAAAACTGCTTACTAGTGTGTGCTGCCTGCCAGACACTGATTGTTAATTGTGACATTTAAGTGGTGAACACTTGGAAAATGTATAACTTGTCAAAGTTTTTGCCAACATTTACCTAATTTTCTTCTTGAAAAAACTTGATTATTAATTCTAATATCCTACAATTTAACGGAAAGTGCTGGTATCTTTTGCACAGAAGCAGATATTTTAGAAATATCTGCTGTAAAAGCTTTATAACATTTATAACACAAATGGCCTTATTCTATACTGTCCAAAGCTGCTGTTTGGGCCGTTTCTGGCTGAAAGTCGCAATTGAAGTCAATGTGGTTCTTCGTCCAAAGACATCCCGAACGACTGGTTCATACAATATAGAATTACCTCCATTCAACATGCTCTAAAGCAGCGTCTACGTGTCAAGGAAGCTCTGAGCTACAGTTATGTGAATGGAGCTCAGCGTCTCTCTGACAAAGAAAGATAAGCAGCTTCCCAAAACATTAAATAAGGGCCATGTTTTTAGGACTTGAGGAGACATTGACTGATGTTATTTTTGATGAAGTCTTCTCTCATCCAATGAGTCACTTGTTAAAGATGAAAGTAGACTTACCATAAGAATCAACTGTTTTGTGACTTGCATTAATTAACTGTTGTACGTATCTGGGTTTTCTCTCTGGTCTATTAATTGTATTGCTAGTTCAGTGGTTGTGTAGAATGTGATTCATAGGACAAGCATTAAAGATCTCCATATACAATCATTTTTTCCTACATAGAGACCAGGAAAGTGTGCTTTTTTTTTTTATAGGTTTATAGCATACATTAGAAACTTTAATTTTAAGTTTAAACTGAAATCTGTGTTGGGGGTCACTTAATGTATATACAGTCTTCTCTTTTCTGGTGTCGCAGGCACAGGGAGACAAAGTGTCTTTTCCAAGGTCACAAGGAGCTGACACCGGGCTCCCCTGGTCCAAACTCAGTGTCACTGTTGAGTCAGTGCCTTTACTTACTGAGCCGCTCCTTCTCCCCATTTTCAATGAAAAAGCTTAAAGTCGTGGCTTGGACCCCAGAGCGATAACCCTCTGGCGCCGGAGCAGTCATGGTCCTGGTCCCACGGCTTGCCACAGTGCTGAAAACAGTCTTGCTACAGCTGTATGACAATGTATGCAGCATGGTACGTAGCATTAGGCTAAGGCCCCGTTGCACGAGTCCGCATGGCTGTCTTGCTTGCCGGCGGCGCGTGCAACTCACTGCACCGCAATCTGCGGTCTGCAGGAAACTTTTTTCGGAGCGGGGGGGGGGGGGGTGTGACCAAACGGGTCGGGTGGGCGGGGCCATGACGAGGGGGGCGCGGCCATGACGTGTGTCCGTGTGCTGGAGTGGAATATCCATTGACATATCTGCACAGTTTAATCGGGTGCTGTAAAGTCAAATCCCGTCACGTCCACCCCCCCCCCCTTCAGTTTGCCCTGAAGCCGGGCCCCGTCCCCCAGGCCCTGCATGTAAATGCGTGCGAGGACATCAGGCAGTAGTAAATACATGTGTCCCGCTCCCCGCAGCTCCCCGAAGCCTCCCCTCCTCCTCTCCTCATTGCCAGGGGTTCCCCCCGTGCATCTGCTTACACTGCAGACTATGAGGAGAGAGTCTGTGGGAGGGAGCAGGGGGGCTCCCTTGGTGCTGCAGCTGCTTTCCCTCTCCCCGAAGCCTCCCCGCTCCCCAAAGCTCCCCTCATTGGCTCACAGCCACACAACGTGACGCGTCGCCACTTGGGATTACAATTCTCTGGTATCCCCTGCCGGCTGATGCGTCACAGCGTGTAGCGAGCCGTGCAGGGAGGAGGGACTGGGACTGGCTCGGGAGGGCACCATCACATGATGAGTGGCGCTCACGCGGCCGCCCGCGCCGCCGGGCGCAGCCGGTCCCAGCCCTTAGAAGGCACAATGAATCAATACCCTAAGAACAATGTAGGGTTTGATGCCCCATCCACAGGAAGATAAAGTGACTTGATTGAGGTAAAGAGCTGATACTGAGATTTAATTCTGTGTCACACTTCATAGGTGATGACTTTACCAAAAGACCTCTCCTTCTTCCACCGTGACAATTTGATGTTGGAGGAAACATATTTTCCAAGGAATACTCCATGAGACACTTTCATTTGATCTAGATCTACCTCTCCTGTGACTGATGTTTACTGACACACCTTAGTTTGCTTCTCTAAGGGAAATGAGTCAGTTTATAGCTCTGTATAATAGGCTCCCCTGTACTGTTGATTTAGTGGGAAGTGCTCACCTTGTTAATAAGGCTCATCTATATATATATATATATTTGGGAACAGATTATGATGATTTAATACTGTTATGTACATAGCTGGACTATATTGGTAAATAATGACTACTATTTAATGTATTCATCATTTGTAACATAATCATCTGGATTGATTTATTTGTTTCCAAAGTCTTTTATGTATTCTATTTTCTATGTGTACCTGTTTTATATAAACCAGGGACTATCAACATCCCTTTACAATAAACCTTTTACCAGTGTGGCAAAAACATAATTAAATTACATTTGTGTTACTAAAACTCCAAGTGTCTGCTTTTATGTAGGGATCTACAAATATTGATTAAGGTTGGATGTGTACATAGGTGAAATAATATGGTGGTGAGGGACAGGGGTGCAAAATTAGTGTTGCAACTTTATATTTAGCAATCACAGAGAATCAGTGATGGGGCATTGCAGAGGATTACTTTGCTGTTCTATCCAGTACAGTATTAAGCTACGGTTGCCAGAAGTCCTGTGTATAGAGGATTGTCCCTTTCTTCAATGAACTGTCCCATTGTCCCGGAAAGATCTTCCAGGATGCATAATTGTCCCATATTTCAGGGGCAACAAGACAAATCAAGGGAGCATGACGGTCCAACCTGCAGTGACGGAAGAAAGGTTGGCAGAAGAATGCATAGGATAATGGCAGGGGTGGAGCCTGCCCCAGTGGTCCGACTTCCCGGTGTCTGCCGCCCGGACGGGCTACCTTCCACGGGTAAGGCCTGTTATATAGCAGGCACTTGTGCACCTGCGGGCGCGCGCCCAGTGTTGCGTATGCACGTGGCGTTTCATTTACATAGTTGTAAGTGGTGGCGTGAAGCAGAGGTACAGTTCACGCCCCCTACTATGTCACCTTGGATAAAAAAATACAGAACAAAAAAACTGTTCAAAAAAGAATTTGGAACTGTTTTAAGAGGGCCAGAGCTTGATACATGCTTTTCTAATAACATAATAATATAGCATGAACTATTTGTTATGCACTATTTGCTCTCTAGCGATTAATCACAGTACAACTAATTTTTTACTGCACATCAACCACTGGTAGCCATAAGCTGTCAGGTAGCACCCTACCACACACATGGTAGAGAAAGAAGAATTGTACCCAGGCACATGTTCTGGATTTGTTGGGGACAGGCTCACCCATCAGACGTTACAGCGATAGCCGGGCTGTGATTGGCTTGGCAGCATCACGTGTTGCGGCAGCAGCGTGAAAATACATTTTTCATGTCTTTCCTCCGATTTGCCGGGTTAACGCTCGCTGCCGTACGTGTCGGAAGTATAGAAGGTCAGGTTTAAAAACACTCGATTATAATTGACGCACTATATTACACGCCTGAGGGCTTGTTCAGGGTGCCAGAGGCAGGAGTTGGAGGGCGGGCGTTCGCGTGTGCGAGCGGCAGTCTGCTGGGTGATGTGTGCACATCATCCCCAGGAGACTTTTTCAAGAGTTGAGGAGGCAGGGAGGGGGCGGGGCTACAGACAGCAGCTTAGGGATCGAAGTTGCTGTCTTGAAATCATTCTCAAGAATGATTTCATTGGCTGCCGAGGTCCCAGTGACGCTGCTGCAGCTTCAAAAAACAACTTGGGTTGTTTATTGAAACTGTAGCCAGCGTCAACTCCGTACTTCGGAGACAGGGCAGCTGCTACCCTGACAACCACAATTAACTTTAAATACATTGTTTCGGACGGCCGCTCGCACGTAAGCACACCCTCCCTCCGAAGCCAACACCCTGAACGAGGCTAAGAGTTGTGGACTGCGACTGGGCACTTTTAGCGAGGAGGGGGGCTGAGAGATGGAGGGAGGAATGGGGAAGAAATTGATAGATGGAAAGGGAACAAATGGATGGAGGGGGAGAGATAGATGGAGGGCGGAGGAATCAAGAAATGGATGGGGGAAGAGAAAGGTGGGGGGGGGAGAGAAACAGTGTGTGTTTTGTCACTAAAACATACAGTAGGAAATGTATGGCTTTAAATAAAATTTTCCTCGTGGATGTTGGCATCCCCTATTATAAAAACTTAGATGTGATAACCCTACACTAAGCAGCTATCAGGACATGGTGCTGCTCTCGTTAAGTGGTCGCAATGCACAACGTGTTCCAAGTTGCAGCAGAGTCATGTGTTGCATGACACGGCTTGAAACTACGAGGCACATGTCCCCTTAAATGGCAAAGCACGTTGGAATCAAACGAGGAACAGGTAATAATGCAATAGACCAAATGCCAATCACTTGTTGTAATGGATTTATTAAAGAAAACGGGCCCATCTATTATAATACAAAAAAAAAAAGAGATTTGTTTATTTGGACATTAACGTATAGAAATGTTATCACAGCAAAACCAGAACAAATACAAGGAAGACAATGCACACCATCAGCTGGCTAAGGGTTTTTCCACCGTAGACTCTTGCACACACTTTATTATTATTATTATTATTATTGTTGATGATATCATTTATTTTCGGGAGATGTTCCTTTTTCCATATTTATTTTTGTGATCACAGCAAAATTGAAATCTTCATCTTTTTTTTGTTGCATTATAATGGAATTCCAATTCTATTTCTTAGAATAAACACGATCATAATATCAAAAAGTTAAAGTTCAAATACGTTAGATCCAGAGAATCCGAGTAAAAAAATGTAACAGAAAAATCGCAACTTCTAAGACTGAGACCCATTTTATTCTAGAAGTTAGTACTGTAATTCTGGAAATGGCTGAGGCAGACTTCACATGAAGGGGACATTTGAGGCCTGTATTGGGAGAGACATGCCTTCTTCAGATAAGGAGAATCAGGACTCTGAGCTGAAGAGTGCTATTATTTGGTTTTGGTTTTCCCATCTTGGGCCTCTTTGCGACCTCGGTTATATCTCCTCTGCTCTTTATTGTGTTTGCTTTCACATTCTTTTACCCTAAAAGTCATGTCCTTTCTGCCTGCAGGTGCTGCACCCCAGTTGGGTGAAGGATTGGTAATGAACACAAAAAGGAACTTTCTATTGAGAGGACAAAACATAACATTACACTGGGAGCACAAAGATATGCAAATATAAATCGATTATATTTGAAACTTCATGCTGCAGTAAACACACACACACACACACACACACACACACACACACACACACACACACACACACACACACACACACACACACACACACACACACACACACACACACACACACACACACACACACACACACACACACACACACACACACTCAAACATACTGTACAAACACACAAACATACATAAAACATGCATAAATTGTATTAAATGTTATAAAATAAACAAAACAAAAATCCCAATAAAATTAATGGAGACTTTTCTTTGATTTACCTGGAGCCTATTTTTTTATGCAAAATTCTACCAGTTTTTCTTGATAAATGCACCTCATAAAAGAACGTGACCGGCATATGGGACAAGGGTTAATACACAGCTATCCAGCTGTCCCACTTTTGATCTTATGCAAAGGTACCTCAAATAAGTAATATGGCCCCTTACTCCATCCCAATATACCATCTATCACGAACAGTGCACTTGTGAGCACGTGGCTTAGATATGCAACCAGGGTTAATACACACGGCTACTCTAGCCAACTCACCTTTCTCCTGCACAATGTACTTTCAATAAGTTAATATTTACCCTTTACTCGATTGCAATCATACCAGCTGCCACCACCCCAGAAATATGCAGACAAAATATGTAATTATATATATATCTGCCAGGGTCTAAAATCCCTGTTTATTAAAGAAAACTATGCACTTTACACACACAAATCTGTTGTAGTAAAATGTGTCCGAAAATGTACATTACTCTGTACAAAGCGTGCAAACAGTTAATTAAATTCCCCAAAACATCACTTATTAATGTTTTGTTTTAATATATATATAAAAATACAGTGCTTAGTTTACAGAAAAAGATTACTACAAGAACATACAGTTATAATAAATGCAGACCAGTTTCGCAAAATAAAAGGATTAAACATAAACAGAAATCCCTATACAGTACGTTACCATATGTCATATGTTTTTCTCAGAGAGGTCCCTGGTGTAGAAAGATGAAAATTCATGTGTCTGATCCCAAACGTTCAGGAGAGTTTGCTGAATGTAACAATACTCATTTTGACCGTCTTGCTCCTAAATTTGAGTGACAAATGGCCACTTCCTAAACCTCAAGTGTTTGGCCTTATTGCATCCGTCTCCTTGCAACGATGACAAATATCTAAATGTTATTCTTCAGAATAGATGTCATCCCATGATATTCTCATTTTTAATATAGTCCTTAGACTAAGTGGTGACCTGT
Organism: Ascaphus truei; assembly: GCF_040206685.1. Classification (NCBI taxonomy): domain Eukaryota; kingdom Metazoa; phylum Chordata; class Amphibia; order Anura; family Ascaphidae; genus Ascaphus; species Ascaphus truei. The sequence continues at coordinate 31,005,626 of NC_134492.1, forward strand.
TTGTCACCTCTCTCTGTGATAACCAGGGGATATTTCAAGAATGTTACGGATTTCATTGAGGCTGACAACCAACGATCTGGCTTTCGTCTATAGCCTTCTAAACATTACATATTTCACTTTTAGTGCGCCATCAGTGATCGCCAATTAAGCCCTCTTTGTATATCAGCACAGACACAGGGAGGGTATTAACCTGTCATAAAAACTATGTATTTGTATTTTAAAGTCAAACTGTAGCCACATTAACCCCTGAAGCACCAGATTGATTACTTAATATTTTCTGCCATTTACATGACACACGTCATTACACAAATAGGAGTTAATGCCTCTGGGGTAGTTGTGTGGAGAGAGGGGAAGGGGAGATTTGTGTCCCTTCCCTTAAAATCCCTTAAAATCTTGCATTGATAAAACATCCCCCTACTTCATGCTCGACAGTACATTTCCTCCTACAGTTTGTGGTGTAATACTGTATGTCAATAGCGAAACCAAACGTGTTTGAAAAGTGCAGTGAATAACACTGGGTTATGTTCTTTAATATTTGCTTTAAAGTTATTTGCCGTCTTAAGAGCACATTTGGAAAAAAAAGACCAATTCTAGTTTAAATAAAGGTGTGTTTTCAAGCACTGTGAGTCATCTGTTCTCACTCTGTGCCACTGCTGGAGACCTGTCTGCGTAGGAAAGAGGAAACATGATTCTAAAGGTAAAATAAAAAAATACAGAACCTGATAAACTAGTGCTGGTTAAAGCCTACAAATTCAACGCATACCTAGGGTGAAAGAGCATGAAAGCAGCAATACTGCATTCCCTCTTTATGTTTTTTTTTCTTCTTATTTTTATATGTAGAGCATGTGACAATGTATAATTCTACATTCTTACCTAAGCTGGCAATTGTTTGGTGCTCCTCTTATAAATCTGTAATAAGTCGGATTGTGTGCCTAACGAAATGGCCGCCTTCTAACCTCTGTGCTGCAGTCTGTGAAATGCTGCAGCTGATATGTAACATTATATTTCTAAGGGTAACACATTAATGTTACAGCTTTACTGGAACACAGCGACAGATGTGTTTGTGATACTTTGTTGCCAAAGAGCAGAGCTCAAAAAAGTGTGTGTCAGAGCCCGTTTCAAAAGAGGGAGTGGATGTGACATTTTGAATGGTCGCTGTAGCAACCAAAGGTTGATCAGTACATTTAAAAAAATCAATAAAAATGGCAAGAGTTAGACAGTTTTATCTAATACCAAAGAACTGATTTATTTAAAAAAAAAAAAAAAAACATAGTTTTTTTTTTACGTTTGCTGCTTGAAAAGAAAGGGAAAATCACCATAGTAGGGCTTCCAGGCGGCTTCTCCAAAAATACTGTACACAATGGTGAAAGTTGCAACACGCTCGAGACACACACACACACACACAAACCCACCCTCTCTCCCCTCCATGCTGTTTCCTCATCTCCTTGGCCCCAGGCTCCTGCCACCTCTCCTGATTGGCTGCTGCTGGGTAAAGCCTTGCCCCCGCTGCCTACTACAGCGCCCGCTGTGGCGGACGCTGCATGGACTAGAGCCCTCCCCTTAATGGCGCCGGGCCCGCTGCGAGGGGGGGCCGCAGCGCTGGGGCGAGAGTTGCTCCTGCTCTCAATAGAATTGAGCGCAGGACTCGCGTCGAGCGATAAGGCACGCCCCCCGGCAGTTCAGCCAATGAGGGCGAACCTGCCGGGTGACGTCATGGCCGCGCCCCCGCCACGCCCCCCCCCCCCCCCCCCCCGGTCTCTCTTCCTGCAGTGAGCTGCAGACCAAGGAATCGGCTGCACGCGCCGCCAATCTCGCGGGCGCGCGTTGCAGCGGAGTTACCGGGGCCTTAGCCTAATGCAGCCAATCAGGCTGGAGGAAGCTGTCCAGCCCCCTGGCAACAGCAGCCCTGCTCTCTCCCTGCTCGGGGAAATCACGCGGTCCCCCAAGCTGGTCAGGCCACTATGTCCAGAGAGGTAATACTGGACACATACATGTCCAGAGGGGTAATACCGGTATACACATACATGTCCAGTATTACCTCTCATTTTTTACTGGACAGTGTCCAAATACAGGACAGTCCGGTTCAATACCAGACTCCTGGCAACCCTACACCATAGACAATTTGAGAAGACTTGATAAAAGACTGCATCAACAAATAATGTGTATTAGCCTGGGGGCAATGCTTCCATAACAGCTTCTGTAACCTGTCTATTATACACCTCTATAACCTGTCTATTATACACCATGGACACTTTCACATTCAACCCGACATTTTATAACAGCCATCCATCCAGGTGCACTTTTTGTTTCTTAAGTCAGCGGTGCGCAAAGTGGGGGCTGTTTGTTACTTCATGGGATGACTAATTATGCACATAGATCATATACAAATAGATAATTAATCTAATGCTAATCCTTATAGTTAGTCTGGTTACATCTGATGTGGCCCAAACCGGTGTTATCTACTGAGCCAGTAATGTCCAAGGTACCAAGTACAGTATGCGTATAATTAATTACCTTTATTGACCCGAGTACAATATAAACAGGTGTATTCATTAGATTTAAATGCAGGTAGTGGTGTGTGAAAGAGAGAGGTCGGATAGAAAGAGAAAGGGACATAGCATGAAACAGGCACGGTTTAACATACAGATTTACCCAAGTCTTTTTAAATTGCACTGCAAGCTTGCACTGAATGGTATACTTATTCCTAAACCTAAAATATAGCCTACATATTCATTGTAAAATTGAAGGACCATCCAAATGATTTATTTGAGCTGGTACTCAGGACCCCCAACAGGTCAGGCTTTCAGAAAATTCCTGCTTCAGCACAGGTGGCTCACAGTCCCTGCTTCCGCATTGTTGGCTCAATCAGTCTGTGCTTCAGAACAGGTGGCTCAGTCTTCATTGAGCCACCTGTGCTGAAGCAGGGATATCCTGAAAACCTGACCTGTTGGGAGGGGGGGGGGATCTTGAGGACAGGAGATGAGAACCCATGCCCTCCTGGCATATCTCATACGGGGAACACCCAGATCACAATGTAACTTCTTCCACATTTGCACAATACGTTTGATAATACGTACATTATATTCCAATCATACATTTCTTTCTTAACCAAAGTAGCGATATGATGCAAGGGCCGGTCCAATAAACTTTCTCTGAGCGCTGCGAGAAATCAGCATTTTTGTTGCCTTAATCACTGCCCCACCCACCTGGGCAACAGAATTCTAACAATTACAAAGCACAGGCAGCATTCCAGTCACTGACAGAGGCAGCCGGAGCTGCTTCCGTGTTGGATGCTTTCAGCCCTATAAGGAGTGGTTTCATTTATTGAGAGAGAATTTGAGTACATTTGTCATTGGAGTAGTATTGTTTCTTGACTCGAAACTGATGACAAAATCGTTAATCCCGAAACCCAAGAGCGTACATGCGTTTGGGGGAGGAAACTGCCCGGACCCTTCAATATTGGGCCCTTAAAAATAGGTACACTTTATTCGCCGCAGTATGTCAATGTGGGATAAAGCCGCTTCCAGGCAAGTGACCCCGCTGAAGGAGGCACAATAACACTCACCCAATTTACTATATGAAAAGATCGTATTAGCAATAAAATGGCTATCAATTAATTTATTTGTATACACACACACAATAGAAGTGGATTAAAAGCCCCATAACCGGCTGAACATTAGCAGATAAGTCGGCAATCTCCCCAATGCTTTAATTAGCTAAAACATCAGCAGAAATAGGTACAATAGGTACAGCTGATTTTGTACTGGACATAAAAATCAGGAACAGTACTTCCTAAATAGGCACAGTTGGAGGGCATGACCCAAGCTTGAACACTGAATGACCTTGAGGAGGTGACTCTAATTGTGTTTTCGTGGCCTATCTAAAAAAAGGCAATAAATAGCTAATTAGCTTTATGAAATGTTACTTTATTGACCTGAAGCACTTTAGATCTGGAAGGCCTTGCGTTTCCGATCTTACTCAGAGTTAATGGATTAAAAGGCCTTTCAACCAAAATGTCATTCTGTAAAGTGCCAAATTCAGAGACTCAGTATCGTTATACAGTTAATTTTCTCTTCGTTGTTTTCTTTAATTTAATTATGCTCCCATGATTAGCCTGAGAGATGAAAAGAAACGGAAAGAACATTTTTACTTTGTGATTAAATCTTTATTCCAAGTACATTAAGTTGTTAAAAAAAAACTTTATTTATTTTACTGCTATTTTGGACTGCCCTGTAAGTGCCCAAAGCTTCCATTCACGCAATCTCATATGGATTGGTCCATTGGGCCATATCTCAGAACCAAGGGGTGGTCTGGACAGGCTGCTACATAGAGAACATGGGTTACATCCTCACCACTATCAGTGATTTTATGTATGTGTAACGCTTTATTGAGCTCTTTGTACAGGGAATTGCAAAACATAGCAGGAATTGACAATGAGGTTTTGCAACTATTATAATTGCTTAAGCAGCGTTAGGAAGACATTAGCAGTCCTTCCAAAAAGTCCCCCCCCCCCCCAGTTGCTGTGCAAGGGGCTCCCTTATATAATGCATACCTCAGTCTCACCCCTTGGCGATAGTCTTGCCGTTTTTTGCTTGTGTTGCTTCTGGTATTTTCAGAATCAATGCCTTTCACTTAAAACACAGTATCTATTTGCCATAGGTGCGTCCAGCACTTGATTAGTCAAACAGCTCATCTGTCCTGCACTCAGTTAGTAATCTGGCCTGAATAAATAAAGAACATTTAGCTAGAATTATGTTCCTGCATATAATGTGTAGGTTACATTTATGTTGGTTTGTTCCTGTTCAACAAGACACTTTGGGCCAGATCCATGTGCTCAGTTAAGTGACTTAACGAGATGTTTAGTACGTCTTAGCATTACTCCGTCCAGACCCTGAAATAGGTGTTTACTTCAAGGTGAGAAATATAGAGGGTGAGGAAAGGGCAATAACGCTGAGAATAACACTATGTTAGTTAACCTTTGCCTAAGTGTGCCATTACATTTCAGGGTCTAGATGTGAGTTAATCTCCTTTAAAGATACACGCATTGGATTAATGTGATGTTGAGTTAGGTTAAGCTAACCCATCCCACACCTACAGTATTTGCATCAACAGGTTCCAGTACACACGTGAATGTAATATTCCAATGAGGAATGTCTTCCCCAAGAGAAAGTGGTAGTATCTTTACTGGTAGCAATAAGCATAGGAGATATATATATATATATATATATACATACATACACACACACACACATGAAAAAAAGAAGAAAGAAAAAGCGCCCGATCCTAGTGTAAATTCAGATTTAAAAGGTTTTAATTAACATGAACAGACGATTGCCAACTCACACTTTGTCAGTTTAATATAAGCAATTTATGGGACAAGCCCATGCACCACGCTGACGTCCAAGTTTCAGAAGTCTTCCATCTGCATACAAATGTGGCTGCTGTGAATCAGCTCTGCTGTGGGATATGCTGCCGGTACAACCTTTCTCCTCTGCAGGGATGGTAGATGTTTCTGGCTGTATTCAATCACCCACCGAGCGAGTAGCAGGATGCAGGAACTGACGTCTATGCTCTGGAGCTTGAGCTGCTTGGCCACCGTAGTTTCCTGTACCACGTGACCCGCGTGACCAGGATTTGTATGGACATCATTTTATATTGATTATATATTTTTGTCAACAATACAAAAGAGACTTACACACAATTTTTATAGGTATTTTTTCTTTTTTTATTGTTTTTGTTGCCAACATACATTTTTTATATTTTTAATTTTTTATATATTTTTTCACAATTTTGTTAATTTATTTTTTATATTGCAATTTGCTTGGTTTCCTGCTAATCTAGATATATTGTCTTATATCTGTGCTGGGTATATTATCCTGCAGTGTGAGGTCTGTTTTGCAGGGTTATAGGTGTATGCTAATAAGGGCGCTGTCTTTTATTTTCATCATATATATACACATATATATACACACACACATACATACATGTTCTTGCACTTTCTTTTGATTTTTTCCCCCACTAGTTTTATCATGGCACGTCTGTTTTTGACCAGTTTTAACTGCACTGTATCTCACACATAGCACAGTGTGCCTAAATGTTAACCCCTTAGGCACTGCACACATGTCACGTATCCAATGCTATTGACTATCCTTGTTTTGTTTCCTCTTCTATCTATGCAGTGGGGGGAATACAAAAGGCACAGTATAAAATTGGCAGTGTAGGAACCTTGATGTGGTTGCAGGCTTGATATGTTTTGGCCAAAAGATTGAACCAAATGGCCCATACTTATGAGAAGATTGTAGAAATTAACTAAATAATTTGTCATATTGGATGTGCATTGGGGTTTCTTTGTTTACTAATGTCACATTGAGTCACTCATTATTCCATTGGATAACTCCTATGGTATTTACCTATAAGGGTTTTGGCACATGCAAACATATGCACAGTTTACCCATTATGTCAGTTTTAAAGGAATCCGCAATGAGTATTTCCGATGGTGATTCCTATAAGAAATTCTTGTGGTTTCTTAGGTAGAGTCATGCTACCCATACATATAGTGCAGTGCTGCTGGTAATTGCTGCATGATGAGAGTACACAGGAATTGTAGGTATATATGAATGTCTTAGCATATCCCCAACATGTGGTGCATTGTATGCGGTCACTCACTGCAGCTATAAAATCTTCTGTTTCATTATATTAACATGAATCAGTGAAGAAATCCCAGTAATTATATTTGGTCACCTCCTTCACAGTGCAAGTCTCTTGAACGGCTTCTTAATCCATCTTGAGTCAAGCTCAGCACCATTATTTGTGACACCTCTCTGGAGGGTTCCAGAAAATGCCAGTATAGTCGCCCCCCCCCCCCCTTTTCAGTTGGACTACGTATGGCAGTTAAAGGGTTAATGACCCTAGAGGGTTAACTGGTATAGTAATGCCCACCCGGTATAGGCTGATTTTGCAGAAATATAGCCACGCCCACCTTCTGGAAGATGTCGTGTGACATCACAGGAAGCTATATCTAGAGGTATAGAAGTTTCTAGAATAAGGTCCCTGAAGGTAACAGAAAGTGGAGGAGCCTCGCAGTTAAAGTGTAAGTCCTGTTTAATTGTATTGTTATGTGTAGTAAGGATGTCCTGTCAACTTTATTGTTTTTATCTAGGGAACGTGCCCCTGTATCTAGGTCCTCTAGTAGAGGCCAACCTTGGGTCTCAGCCAAGTGAGGGGAAAATGCATGGTGCTCCACAGGGGTTTTTTAGCGCAAGGATTCTGGAGCAACTAATTTGGATCAGTCAGGCAGACTCGTCCTAATGCCAGCCTAAGTTAAATATGTAGGGATGGGAGGATAAGCCCACAGCTACTGGTATGATAAGGGTACTCTGAACACAAGGCAAATAAGCTCTTCTCATAAGAAACTATACTGAAAGTCTTGACAACTATTATGGGTCTCAAAAACCATGAATAAATACATCTGTTACATGATATTTTTGCAATAATCACAAATATATGTTGCAAGACGAGGTTAACTGGAAGGCTGTACAAAGTTGCATTCATGGTTATGCTACTACATAGGAATTTGAATGAAGAGTATTACAGTAAGTATCACTCTGTGTAATCCAAACACTAATTAACAGATCGCTGAAGAACTCCTCGAAAGAAAAGTTTTTACATTTGGAAAATGTGATCTATAATTAATAGCCTGATTATAATTCAGGATTATCATTTTTATGAAATTCATTTAACTGGAGGGAGTTCTGTGCAACATATTTACTATATTCATGTCATTATTCGTGACTTTCCTACTTTGGGATTTGCACTACTCTATCTGCACTTTAGTATATTTCATGCCGTCTTGAATATAATATATCATTCATATATTAACTTTTGTGTAAGCTTTTGTCATAAGTGCATTTGTATGTGAAACTTATACATTTCTATTAAGCTTATTTAGGTCATTTTCTTTAATTGCAATGCACTATCATTTTGTTTACTGTAACGCCTGGATGCCCGCAGACCTGGCCAGTCCCCAATACTGAGGTGGGTAAGGGTATAACACGCACCCACAGCAGTGAGGGCGTGCCCGGAGTGTGGTATGATGCGTTGCTGGGCCTGGTGAGAAAGGGTTAACTTGATACTTGCTGTGTCCGGGGTGCCAGAAGTCCGAGGGTAGAGATCCGAGAGCAGTAGGTCAGGGGCAGGAGAGAGCAGCGTAGTAAGGTCCAAAGCCGAGTCTAGGGAGTAGCGAGGTACACGAAGTCAACGAGAGCCAAGATCAAATCCAAGGGTATCCAACGGGGGCAGGGACAGGAACTAGAGCTGTAATACAGAAGAGAGCCAGGCATAGACGACTGAACAACCGAAGCCACAGAAGAACTATGCAGAGCGAGGAATGAGAGGGCAGACTGAGGTTATATATGCAGGAGGACCAATGAGAGCAAGAGGTGGAACGGAGGCCTGTCTCAGCGAGCCCGGGGATAGGTTCAGGTGCCCAGAGTGGGAGTCAGCCAGGTGAGTGGTGGAGACCGCCAGTAGCTGATGGGAGGCGGAGCCAGCGGTGCGGGAGGACGGCAAAGAGGATCAGGTGCGCGCGCGCCCTGTAAGGTTCCTGTACGCGCGCCCGGGTCCCATGTGGGAGGATGCGGCATGCGCCGCAGAGGAGCGGCATGGCGTCCAACCGGATGAGGTAAGGAGCCGACGGGGAGGGGGTCTGGGACGTGTGGCCGCACTGGGAACCTGGGTGACGGGAACCCGCTGAGGGGCGCGGGTCTCCTGATCCCTTACACTTACACTGTTATTTGACAGAACAGCATCACACACCAGCCTTGTATATAACGTCATGGCCATAACAGACTTCAGACCCCTGCTGATGTAAAAAAAAAACAACAACAAAAAACAGACGTCCAGATGTATTAAACAGTGCAGTCTTTACGCACCTTATATCATGCCTCAAAGCTGCAGTTCAAGCAATATCCTACATGTCTGTTTTTTTTTGTTTTTTTTTAATAAATCAGTTCTGTACTGAGAAAATACTTGTAGCGTTAAAAAAAAAAAAAGAAAGAAATTCAAGACATTTAAAATATATTCTAATGTAACAAGCATTTTTGTTCCTATAGCAACCATTTGCAAAGTCACATCCCCTTCTGAAACAGCATCACCTTTTTGAGCCCTGCTCCCTCTAGCAGTGAATCAATTGAATCCAGTGCCTGCCTGGTCACATGATCTTCCTCACAGAACTTTGGCTATCAGTGCAGCAGAAGAGGACCCAAGATGCATGTAGTGAACCCTGAGCAGAATCTTCAGCGATCGATTACAGGAGAACGGATCGATCAGCAACTTCGCTAATCACTTGTCAGTGTGCAGATTGTATTGACGCACATATTGAATGGAAATTTGGCTTTGACTAAGCCACCTGTGCTGAAGCTGGAATATCCTTAAAACCTGACCTGTTGGGGGGTCTTGAGGACTGGAGTTGAGCACCCCTTCCTTAAGGGTTAACTGGTATAAAACCTAGCAGCAGTTAGTACAGCTGACCTCTAAATGGTAATCATGTACACGTTCCCTGCTAGTTAAAAAAAATTGTTGTCTTTTCTATATTTTGTATCTTGATAAAAGTATACAAATAACAAACCATAATAACTCATTGTTAACCCTTTTGCAGCAAAAGGGTAAATCAAAACGATCTGGTGTTATTGTGAAATTATTCTAAACCGATTTAGGAAGTCGTGGACTGAGATATAACTGGGTCACAGGAGTACATCTTGGGGGAGAAAAAAATAGAATCGGGGGGAAATGACAAACCGCATATTAGTAAATAGGGATTAAGGCAGTGGAACTACAGTGGGTTCAGCTGCCCTTGGGACCACAACGTTTAGGGGCCCATCCTCCCACAAGGCCAAAACAGTGTACAGGCATCCCCCGCATTAACGTACGCAATAGGACCGGAGCATATATGTAAAGCGAAAATGTACTTAAAGTGAAGCACTCCCTTTATTCCACTTATCAATGCATGTACTGTACTGCAAACGTCATATACGTGCATAACTGATGTAAATAACGCATGTGTAACAGGCTCTATAGTCTCCCCGCTTGCGCACAGCTTCGGTACAGGTAGGGAGCTGGTATTGCTGTTCGGAACGTGCTGACAGGTGCATGAGTGAGCTGCCGTTTGCCTATTGAGCGATATGTCCTTACTCGCTAGTGTACTTAAAGTGAGTGTCCTTAAACCGGGGTATGCCTGTATGGAAGTTAGGCCGCACAAGAAGTCAGACTCAAATTCAGCAATAGACCGCCTGGGTTGGCTCTCTCTGCCACTGGAACCACACGCCCATCTACACAGGAAGGGGCACCGAGCGGGAGGTGGGAAGAGGGGGAGGGGGCCTGGTGCATATACTTCCCTGGGGCCCACAAGTCCCCTGTTCCGCCCGACTACAGGAAAAACTCAGTGGAGGTCACTGGCCAGCGTCGGCTCTCCTTGTGACCTTGAGAAGGTAATACCATTATGATTCTTTTTAAGCGTACAGAAAAATCATATTAAAGGACAATGTGGTGAATATATTGTGGAAACTGGAACTCAAAGTTAATGAGAAAAAAAATATGTACCTGAAACACACTGTAATCGAAGGTAATTTCATTCTTTAAAGTTGCCATCTCAAACATAGTCATGTTATTTTATGCAAAACAAATATATGATCACCTGCGCTTCATCCATGTAAGGAGCATGCAGCTAGGTGAAAAATTGGCCATACAATAGTGAAAAACGGAAAGGGAATCCCTGCGCTTCTGCCTAATGGGTTAACAATATATGTGAAATAAATATATATAAATGATGTGCAAATCTATGAAATAAAGGAGACTTTTAGTTACATCCTTTGATCAAATAATGCCTAAGCCTGCCACCAAACGCCAAGGTAAGTCTCATAGGCAAGAGAGTGTATCCACGTAGGAGCCGAAGCACAGCCACACCAATGGAGAATAGGACACGAAAGTTCTTTCAAGAATGTATTAGCTAAAAAGGCATAAGGACAGACATCCTAGTAGCAGTCTGACATGTTTCACGCACAGGGCGCTTTATCAAAGAGTCTCATAGGCAGGTTCCTACACTGACTGCAACTAGTGTATGTGAAAATGCCCCAAATGGGGTTAAAATGTCCAAGCATGTGCTTATATATCTAGTGCAGTTAAAAACTGGTTAATACCAGTGAGAACACTTACATGTGAAGTGAATGGTGGTAATCCAGGGACCATACTGAGAAAATACCTAGAAAAGGGAGTGGTTAGTCTCCCTCAAGTTGCTTACTGTATATATGCACGTGCACGCAATTAGGCCAAATATATTTACACCTTAATAGTGGGGCCCCCATAGGAGCGTGCACCTAAGGGGTAAAATCGACCTAACAGAAATGCGAAACAAATATAGGAGAAGGAGCGGCTCAGTGAGTAAAGACACTGACTGACACTGAGATTGCTGCAGGGGAGCTTGGTTGAATTCCCGGTGTCGGCTCCTTGTGACCTTGGGCAAGTCACTTTATCTCCCTATGCCTCAGGCATCAAAAACATAGATTGTAAGCTCCACGGGGCAGGGACCTGTGCCTGCAAAATGTCTCTGTAAAGCGCTGCGTACAATTAGCAGCGCTATACAAGAACATGCTATTATTATTATTTATTATTATGATCACCTGCGCTTCATCCATGTAAGGAGCATGCAGCTAGGCGAAGAAGCCTATGAGACTTACCTTGGCGTTTGGTGGCAGGCTTAGGAATTATTTGATCAAAGGATGTAACTAAAAGTCTCCTTTATCTCATAGATTTGCACATCATGTATATATATATTTATTTCACATATATTGTTAACCCATTAGGCAGAAGCGCAGGGATTCACTTTCCGTTTTTCACTGTTATTTTATGCAATGGATACCTTTCACTGACTTATTATGTATGTATGTCTTTAGTTATATAGCAGAAAAAAGGGAAAAGGGGGAACACAAATTGGATATGCCCCCTAAAAGAATTCACTTAAATGCACACCAACAGAATATAAAAGTTAACTTTTAATAAATTCCTTAAAACATATATTACCAAAGTAATGTGTAATGTGAATTAAAAATATATTAAATCAACGCTATCAGGCATCCGTGTCGTTAATTATAGAATCATACTATCCCAATTAACCAGTTAACTTTTCAGTTCACAGTTTGCACCCACCATTTGATTACCTCACTTATGTACTCAATCACTTTATTCAATTAGTATGGTCCTGTGATCACTCCCTACCCTTTTGTTGTTTCCTTTATTTATATAGCGCCATAAATGTGCATAGCGCTTCACAGCAGTATTTGATACATTGGTTAAATCTTTCTGGGTTATGGAATAAATGGGAGCATACACATCAATAAACATGTATGTGATTCTTCTGACCCCTATAATGTAATATATTCTCTAATGAACTGGAATACAGCAATAGACAAGACATCTAATAAAAGTTTTTGTGATGTAGGAGTAGCTGGCATCACACAATAAAGTGCAAGCCCAGCTAGCTACACCTAAATCCATGTAACTTGGCCATCTATGTAAGGCTTATTTCGGCTAAATGTACCTTAATATCTGAGGAAGAACAGGGAATGTGTAAATGTAACCCATGTCTGTAAGAATGTATTTCAAAGCATGTACTCTTTATTCCCTGTGACAATCCTTCCCTCAGTTTAGAAAGCCGGCATTGTCTTATGATGTGATTTGTGGTCTGTGTGTAAATCACTGAAATGTGCTTTGGGTATCAGCCCTGCAAGAAAGTTAATGAGATATTCCACTGTTACTGTCATTTCTATGGAGATAGACTCAGCAATCCACTTAGTTGAAGCTTCCCACAGAAATTATAGGATTAAAACAAGGGGTGGGACACCTAGGTGTCAGGACTCCTGGGGAGAGGTGAAAGGCTGCTGATCAGATCTGGGAATAAAAGCATTATACTGCCCAGACTCTGTGGCTCCTACCCAGTTGGAGGTTTTGAGTGCCTTAGCATGCCCCTCCCCTAGCTTTTTTGGCACCATCTCAATCCATAATCTGATGGCCCAGCAGCCCCTATCCAATGTAAAGGATAGCCACTGAGGGCTATATAAGGGGTGCTGCTGATCAGAGCATTGGAGACTATCTGAGAGACATTCTGGGAAGGAGTTTTGATCTTGACTGTGACCAGCTGGAGATGCATATCAGAGTGACTGCTGTGTGTCCAGCACACTGATATCCTGAAGCGGACAGGGTAAACCTATTTGAAGCGGGTCCCTGCACCTAGTCGAGGCTAGAGTCTTCCCCCAGACCCCCAGTTGGTGAGTGTATGTCATAACTGTGTATTTGCTGGTTCTGCCAGAATAAAACCCGTTCATTCAATTACTTTGTCCTGTGCTTGGTGATAGTGATCCCAGAAGGTTTCCGGTGTTAAAAGTACTGTTCTCCCTTGACAGTTTTAATTTAAAAAAAACTAAAATTCTCGGTGGAACAATGAGAAAAACGTGGGACTTCCGATTCCGACAAAAGGGAGTTCACAACAGTGAAGAGGTAAGCTCGCCGTCTGTGTGAGAAGGTCAGTGATCTTTATATGGCTGATGCCTGGATGAGTTGTCCCAGAAAAACATTAATCTGTCAAGTCCTCTGTCTGGCAGGGAATCAGGGACTAAACATTGCTTATGGTGACAGATGCATAACATTAATCGCACTGTTTCTACATTTTTCCATTACCAGCTCCAAAAATCCCAAATCATTCTCTTTTATTGGAAATTGGACTATTGGGAAACTGAATACACGATAAAACCACAGGCGCAGTGAGCTTTAAATAGAGAATATGGGAAACCCCACATTAAATCTCATGATGTAATTTATAATCTAATAATGACGTTTAGTGGACGGATGTGGGGATTGAACAGACATGCATCTTATTGCAGGCCTCACTTTTGAAAGCAGCAGTCGGTGCTGATTGCCATTATTTTGCATTTTATTTTTTCACTTACTGTAATCTGCATGGTCTCGTCCTTTCGGGAGCTGTTTTTATTTTATTTTTTAAAGTTACATAATAATATTTTTAAAGGAGCAATCCAAGGCTGGAAATGTTTTTGCAAAAGTTTATTTTTTATATATAGAATTAAAGCAGAGGGTCTCCGGAGCTGAACATTTCAGCTCTCGGCTTCCGGAAATACTTACCTCCAAAGTAGGTGTTGGTTGCCACTATGCCTGTACAAGCTGGGCTTTAAAGCTCTCGCATTAGGCCTCGTCCATAGTGCAAGATACAGAGCGACCTTCATAGCTCGCGCTACAAACATGTGTATTCCAAAGGGTATGGCCATAGTGAGGGTGAGCTTCCACGTGAGATACAAGGTTACCAAAAGCAGAGGAGACAAACTTGTTTGCTATTGCAGCGAGACAGCCTGGTCCTGTGAGCGGCTAAAATCCAATGAAAATTTTGTAAGCTATTCTGCCTGGATACTATTCAAATGACTTTTTGTCAGTGGAGTTGTGCTTGCTGTGAGAATATGGACAACTCAACTATTGAAAATTTGATTTCTGAGGTTTACCAACGTGAACCTTTAATTCATGCCATGACAGAAATATCAATGATAATTTATGGAGAGACATTTCTGATGTATTGTCCATTACTTGTATATAATTGTTAATTTAAAAAAAAAATTGTAGTGTACAATGCTTATTTCAATGCATCACATTTCAATCAAAATTTTTTTTTCAACAAGGCATTTTTTCCTGTGTGTGTGTGTGTATATATATATATATATATATATATATATATATATATATATATATATATATATATATATATATGTGTGTGTGTATTAGCAGAATACTTCTGTAAATTGCATGGCTTGATGCATTTTATTATTTGCAAAATGTGTGTTCTCATGCATGACACGTTCTTGACACGACCGCGCCCACCCCCTCGCTCGTTTCCCAAAAACCTACAGTCCACACATCGCCGGAGAGGAAAGCTCGCGCAAGGCAAGTAGCACTGTACCGCTCTCGCTCAATTTCACTATGGACAAAGCCTTACATGGGCCAATAGGAAGCTGCACCGATTACATCATGGCTTCCTATTGGAACGCAAAATCTTTGAACAGCGGCCATTACGTCATCCCTGGCTTTCGAGGAGAGCGGCTACAGGCACCTAATTGGGAGGTAAGTATCTCTAGAATCAGGGGGTCCCCGGAGCTGAAATGAATGGGATTCAGCTCCGTAGACCTCCTGCTTCAATCCTACATTAAAATAAATAAATCAAAAAGCGTTAAAAATTTGCATTCTTGGATTGCCTCCTTAATGCAAGTCTTGTAAGCTCTGATAGTGTATCTAAATAACAAGTATTTCAGAAGAGGTTCAGTAAATAAAAATATCACTTGTGCTGCATTTGCATGTCTCAGACAAATTCAACAGAGGTATGTTTTGGGATCAGATATGTGAATTCTCATCTTTCATACTCCAGTGACCTCCCTGGGAAGAACCTGTTCTGTGGGAACGTATAGGAATTCTTTGTTTATCCTTTTTTATTTGAAGAAACTGTCTGCATTTGTATACTGTATGTTCTTGTAATAATCTTTTTCTCTAACCTAAGAGAGTAATTTACATTTCGGACACATTTTGCTACAACAGATTTTCTTTTTGTGTTAATTGCATAGTTTTCATAGTAAACAGGGACCAAAACACTCTGCCAATTACATATGTGATATTTCTTTGGTGGTGGAAGCATGTTAAGATATATATTGTAACAGAGTGAGAGTAGATATTACTCATTTGAGGGACCTTGCGTTGGTGAAATGTGAGGCAGCTAGTTAACTATGTGTATTAACCCTTGTCACATGCAGACGGGTATGCTGTTCATGACAAATGTGACTGATTGAGGGGAGATATTATTCATTTGAGGTACCTTGTGAGGTGAACGATGTATGAAGTGGATAGCTGTGCGTATTAACCCTTGTCACGTATACAAGTCCCGTGCTCACAGGTGTGGCGTACGTGACAAGGTTCAAAAGGGATCCCTCTGCTTTCAAAACTTCCGTCTCTATCTTCCACTTCACCAAATGTCCAGTGCAGATTAGCTCCAGAGTCTATTGAAATCAGTGCAACTGGGTGTGAAAATAAAACCTATTCAACAAAGGGATTGTTAGAAATCCGTCATTGTTCATGGTGAGACTTCATGGCCGGGTGTATAAAACAGTTGGTAAAACGTCACCATCCTGACTTCATTTGCACAATTTAGCAAAAATGGCCGTATATAAAGAAACCGGTGACCTTGCACATTCATTGACTTTTTTTTAGTGCTTGTGATTTTGTTAGGTGATGATTGACTAATATGGGCCCATTTCTGCAAGACCAAAATGGTTTATGAGAACTTTGAACAACCTATCCATGCTTACAAAGGTGTGTCAATGTTACCCAGCATGAAGAGGGCATGAGCAACTACTCAACTCTCCAGCGTCAAGAGCATTTCTCTCTAAGGTAAACCGACAAAGAATGTTTTCAGACTGCTGCTTTGATAATGGAGCCCACATAGTTATCCAATCTACACTAAATGATCTCTGCAGAACATTCCTGTCTGATCTAAAGGGCAAAGAATAAAACAAAATTATGAAATGATATAAGAATTAGTAAAAAGCACTTTACTGGCAGTTATGCAATCAAAATGTATGTAAAGAATTGCTCTGGCCATGTGCATGTGTGTCTGCTAAAAATCTAAGTAGGTGGGTATACAGTAGGTATGTGATAAACAGATTCTCTGACCGTGAATTGCTCTGATAACAGGATACGATCCCACACAGTTTGAGGATAACCAGAAGCTTGCTCAGGATCATGGATTTATTTTAACATCTCAGAACAGGGTAGAGTGCCTCAGATGAGAAGAAAATTGACTTCTGCGTAGTGACCGTTTTGGGGCCTTTCAATAGAAAATAAAAGGCTATAAAGTCTTACTTGAGAAGTATGGGTCTAGCCGGGACAGGGGGTGAGGAGTGCAACTGTTCGGGGGCCCGGTGGCAGAGGGGGGCTAGTTGAGTAGTCCAAACCTGCAAGTTAGGGCAATCTTCTGCTATTGGATGACTGGCGGGCCCGGACTCCTCACCCAAAAATTGGGTCTAGAAGGATGAGAGAGAGGTAAGGGGGGAGAGAGGTAAGGGGGGAGAGAGGTGGGAGCAGTGGCAAATTTCCCATTCGGCCAGGGGCGGCAAAATTTGGGGGCGGCACAAATGTCAGCCCCCATATACTTTTGCCGCGCTCTCGGGCCTGATGGGAAGTCACTTAGCTGTTGTGGCTGCCTCCTTACCTGCCGCCCTCCTACTTCTGATCCGCAGCGTCAAATGACGTCACGGACATCACCAACATGGCGGCACAAGGCATCTCGTTGCCATGGCAACATGATGTGGCAGCGTCAAATGCCATCATGACGTTGCATTGCTGGCTATGCAAAAAATTAAGCAAGGATAGGTTTTACCATACTTAGTTAAGTTTTGGTGGGTAAAAAAAGTGACAAAAACCATCCACAGCAAAGCATATAGCAAATGGAAATATTACTGTATGCTCATTTGCATGTCTTAGACAGGTTTGCAACCCGGCCTTTCACCATTATCACCAAGCACACAGTGCTTCAACTGCAGCAAGGGATTCTGGGAAATGACATGCAAATGAGCACACAGTGCCACCTTTTGCTTCAAACCCATTAAAATGGTTCCCTATTGGCTTAAGCTTGCTGCATGGTCACCGCTTTGAGCACAGCCACGGCTATATGCTTTGCTGTGGAGGGTTTTTGTCACTTTTTTTACCCACCATAACTTAACTAAGTATGGTAAAACCTATCCCTGCTTCATTTGGCAAAGCCAGTATAACCAACCCCACACTGATGAGACCCATTAAGGTTGAAACGGCTGTCTGTGGGTGGGTTTACCGGCTATGCATCGAAATCCTGGCTGTGCTCAAAGCTGCGAAATGCAGCAAGCTTAAGCCTATAGGCTTTCGCAATATTTTTCAAAAGTTTGAAAAAAATGGTGACATTTTGCACAACACTTTAACGCAATTGCTACAAAATGACTAATACTGGATCAGTTTGCACATATCTAATAAAAAATAATGGAATCAACTTTCACGGAGTTGATGTGTGTGTTATGGGGGGGTCACATTTAATTGGGCAGCTTCAACAGGTTGCCAGAAATGTGAAAGGAAATTAAAAACCAAGTACACCTTCTCTATTGCACAGACTGTAAAGAAAGAGCTGGAAAAAGATTATGCAGCAAGATGACAAAGGAAGAATATAAACCACTGTGGGTATGCACAGTACACCAGGCGAGCCATTTCCTGTAACATTATTTTTGCAGTAATAATAGGCTGAGATTGGTATGTCATTTTCCTTTCAAAATTATAATCTGCATCTTGAATTGCAAAGCCAGGTTTTATGTTTACATTATGGATATCTGGTTGGAATTACAGTCTTCAAAGTCCTCTTTGAAAGCAGTTTTGCAGGTCAGAGCGTGCACTTCCTGTACCCGCATTTACCTGCTCGTACCTTACATGCTGGTATTGAGTTCTCCTATCGGCATGCACTAATTGACATCAGGGTGCATAACAATGCTGTGATATCTGATCATCGTGTTCTTTATTAGAAACAAAGTTTCATTTATTTTCATTTGATCACTGAAGGAGTTAATCTGTTACTAGACTTTATTATCATTAGAAATATAATTGGCTGACAGCTAACACATTGTGCTACTGTTTTTTTCTGCTCTACAATGTTCATAGAAACAATGTCAGCCGCGACTATCAGTTTGTCATATCAAAGAGACGTGAAATTTAGAACACACCTGTCGTAGTCATTTCATTGTGGGCTCACATTGACAGCAGGTACAGAACGGCCTGACCATAGCAGCGTTGGTAAGAATAGTGGGTGTAATTTCCAAAACAATGTTGTGTTTGTGAAACATGTTTCAGCGAAAAGGCACAATGATATTTAATCAATTATGTGATGAAATGGGCAGCATGGCTCCCAAGAAAATAGTCAAGCCCAACCTTCTGCCCATTCTCCTCAGAATTATATGTGGAAGATCAGGGTTAAAATTGGGCCCATGGGAGATGCCTGGGTAACTTTGTATGCCTGGACTTTTAACACAAGTTATGTATAGCTCTAGTTGTAAGGCTGTGGCCACTCAAGGGTTAAGAGTAAGAGTAGATGAAATCACTGTGTGATTGTATTGGAGCCTGTAATTGTGTACAAGTCCCATTATATAGGAATACCAATTTGTACTTGTCTGATTGTATAGGAATGCCATTGTGTACTAGTCCTATTGTATAGGAATATCATTGTGTACTAGTCCGATTGTATAGGAATGCCATCATGTACTCGTCCGATTGTATAGGAATGCCATCGTGTACTAGTCCGATTGTATGGGAATATCATTGTGTACTAGTCCGATTGTATAGGAATGCCATTGTGTACTAGTCCCCTTGTATGGGAATGTTAACACGGTTTCTTCAGGGTGGACATTGCTGGGTTTGGAGGGGGTTGGCCGGCAGTTGAGGGGACTCCCATTTCAAAGCTGGAGCATTGTTCTACACCAGTAGCTCAGAGTCAAACTCTGCAAGGAACTCTGACTCTGTCACCACCCGTGATTAGCCCACCACCTGTTATTCCCCGTTGGTGAATGGGAACTCCAGCAAATATAACCCGGACAGCCCTGATGAACTAGAGAGTGCTGGTGGGGGATTTTGTGAGAGCATATGTATGGAGACTTTGTTGGTGTGACAAGCGTCTGGGGTGAGTCTCTGTGACTAGAGATCTCCGTGGATTACAGTTTTGTCAGGAACATGAAAAGCAAGCAGTCGGGCTCTCCTGAAGACCATCCCCCTGAAAGTGATCCAGGGAGTTTGGGGCACCCAGCTTCACCACACAGGCCAGAGTAGCCAGGAGGCTACTAGCCACTGTCCCCCTGGACGTCTGAGGAAGTGGCCAGAGAATTGCCTGCAATGCAGGACTGGGACATGGATTCACTGGAGCTTCTTTATAAAGACTACATTGCCCAGGATCACCAAGCTTCGGCAGGCATCCTTGAGGGAAGTGACCTGCTCTTTCAATGAGTATTTGCCCATGTAGGTTATATCGGTGCTGGGGTGTTGGATACCTTGCTGTTGTACCTGTTAATAATAAACCGAAAATGTATTAGCTCAGTTTGTCTGGCTAGTAGTAACCTGGGTCCCAGGTCAGCCTCCGTAGGGGGAAAAAGGCTGAGGATGCTGGAAGGTTGAGCCCACCCTAGAGGCTCTGGTGACCGTGGTTGACCTGTCTGGCCACGAATCACGACTGCAGGCAGCCAGGCCTATCTCGTTACATGACAAGGTATTAATAGATTTAAGGGAATCCTGTTTAAAAGTAGTGCAGTTCTATACTACCTTCACAGTGCCTCAGCGCATCTCAATGCAGTTTATCATAGAGGCCGATTCTAAAAATAAATAAATCATACCTGCTATAACAAATAGAGGACATTTAGCAAATTATTATTTGCCATGCTTTTCATTTTATAAAAACAAAAACAAGACTTTATTTAAAGATACAAAGGATGAAGTCAGCACAGTGATCCACATTTTCATAAGCTTGAGGAAAATAAAATGGGTAAGGGAGCGTGAGAGAAAAATCAATAAATCAGGAGTTGGGATAGAATTTCCATAGACTTCAGGGCAAGAAAGGCATAATAATACACCATCCCTATGTCTTTCAAGATAAAGGGCTCCAGATGATGTTATGGTATTTCTGAGTGGAATTATTCAAGAAGCTTGTAAGATGCACCACAGTGGCCGTGTGCCAAACTTTTCCCATTTGGATTGTGTGTCTCCAGAAATAGGCAACAAAACACCTGGTCACCAAAAGGATATGGATAATCAGTTTAGCTTCAATGTTGAGGATATCATCGCAAAATTGATTAAACAGAATGACTAATGTGTCCTATGCTGGAATGAAGTCTAACGTCCTTAATGTGTTTATAAGCTTTCTCCCAGAACCTAGACACCATATGGCATCACTATCAGAAATATGCTAGGGATCCATTAATGCCACACTGAAGCCAACACAACGTGAATTATCCCAGTAACATTAATTGCAGCCTCACGGGAGCAAGATAAAAAGGAGCTTTAAATGGGTTTTTTTTGTTTGAAGTACAGATACAACGTTAGCAGCATGGGACCAGATGTACTCTCCCAGTCACTGAGGTTTCATTCAGATTTTCTTTTTCTGGGAAGAGCTCAACTTTAGATATGCTGCTAACTTTTGATATCTTGCTGAAAGCAAAGGAAATATCTTAACCTCAGAGTCTTCAATGTAGCTCGCTCCCACCCCTTGAAACATGCCTGTAATAAAACGCGCACACAAGAAAAAGGTCTGGAGATAAAACGGCCACAGCCTGGTATTAGAATACCAATCGCAGAACAGCAAGTGCCAAAAACTCTACCAGAGGATTCCACCAACCAGTAAGGCCAATGGTGCTGAACCATGGCCCACATAACCGCACATAGTGCCGGCGATGGCGACAGCGACGTCGAGTCAAAACAAATGCAAGCTTGGTCATGATCGCTGGAAGTCATCTCAATTTGATTTTTCCAGCGACCGCAGCCTGATGTCGCGTTGTCGTCACAATAAGCGTAGCGTTACGGAGTGCACAGGGCACTGCTTGCTGAGTATTTCTGTTGAGTGGCCTTTTAGAACTTGGTTGACCTGCTACAGCTGAACTTGCACTGACTGCCATGTCACTCTGCTAGTCGTTCCTGTACTGTACCTGCTCCGCTAGTGCTGCTGAGTTCATACAGTTTGCCTCCGTTTGACATGCAGCAGCTAGAACCAGATCTGTCTGTAGTCCCCTGAATGCTATGTCTACAGCTTATCTGCTTAAAGGGGTCATTGCACTTCTAGGGCTGACTCACTGGTTTACCGACTAAATTCCCAGCTGGCTTCCAGCACTTAAATAAGGGAAGACACTCAGCATGCTGCCTTTGAGCTAGAGCCTTCTGCACCTCAACTCCACTGAGCCTTCCTTGAACCACCATGCACTCACAGAGCTGAGCTTGAAAGTGACCTCCCGTGCCCCCACCTTGGGGACGCTGTGCAACAACATTGCTGAATCTATATGCCCATTACCTAGTCTGTGCTCAAAGTGCCTGCAGCAGCCCCATGTACTCGCAGAGCTGAAACACTCAAAACGCAGAGCAGCTGCTACGGCAGCTAATATCCATCCCGAGAACGGGTCTTTGCTTGGAGCCGCTGGAGGAGCTCCTGCGCCACTGAGACGGACACGCTGCAGATTCCTCATGGGCCACACTGTATAACCTGCCCCCAGGCCCCATCACCAGCCTACCAGAAGCTCCTATGGAATGTAAGTGAAGGCGGGACCTTCGCCCTATCGGTCATGGCGCCCCTTCACACATGGCTGGAGGTGACTTTATTTATCTGTAGCCATGTTTGCCAGTATTGCTTTGGTTTTTACATCCAAGAGACTTTGAAAAATACTGCATATTGACTCAAAGGGGGGGTTATTCATTAAACCACGATAGTGCCGATCGGGGCATTATTGCATGGAAACTCCAATTGAAGTCAAAGGGAGTTTCATGCGATAGTGCCCCAAATCCTCATTTTAATGAGTAACTTCCAAAGAAACCAAAAAAAGCTATAAGTGTATTTTGTGGCGTTGAATTTTTTGTGTGCACAGCTACTTTATCTGATTACATATAAATGTGCACTAATACTGTGTGCTGACTAGGTAAATGCATGTTAGCACATGTCTGATTTTCAGTTGTTCTTCCTTACCCCTCTGGCTCTCGTTCGTGTGATTATTTATGCTGATCCACACATGCTGACTGTTTGCATATTAAACACACATGACATATAGCAGGGCGTTTTTTTCTTGTATAGGGATATGTACACATATCTCATTATTTATTCACCAGGAGCTGAATGTATTCCATTTGTTGTTTATTGCTACAGGCTCTTATTTCTTAACTTATTTGACACCTTACAAACAAAGTCCAATTTCCCATGCTTTGTGTAGGTAGACATGAGTTAGCACATGTCCTTTGGCCATATCCTGTTGGAGTAATTTTGTAAATTAGTTTAGCGATTGTTTGAGGACACAATTACATATGATGTTCTAAAACATGATGACCCATATTTCCTAAGCGGGATTATATAGTACAATTCCAAAGTGCGGGGAAACCGCCTCAGGCGAGGAGAATCCTGCTTGTGCAGCCAACACAACATAGACAAACAAATTCTTCAAAGTGCAGGTCTCCTCTAAGGCTACGTCCATAGAGCCTCAGCCCACGCTCCTTCGCGCTGACGCTGATGATAGCCTGCCCTGTCAGGAGCGATCCCATGGACTGGCAGGCGAGCCAGCGTGCGCGATCGGGAGGCGGGGGTAGGTGGGGCAGTGACCTCGCTGGGCCAATAGCCCATGACACACTGACATCAACGTCACGGCGCCGTGACGTTGATGCTGCTTTGCTGTGATTGGAGGTTTTCAGCCGACAGCGCGCTGAGAAACAGGTTCTGCTGTCGGCTGAAAATTCCAACGCCTCAGCACGCCTGCGGACGCTCGCGTGAGCCCCCTCTAAAGACATCCTCATTGAGGATACAGGGGCTCAGCGCGAAGCGTCCGCGCGGCTCAGCGCGGCTTCCCGTGCTATGGACGTAGAAATAAAATTGATACTCATCACTCTTCTCATTATCCTTTCTGCTCTTATTGCTCTCAGACAAGAAAGCAGAGTGATCAGATTGAAACATAACTTGCTCCACTCCATTAAGTAATCCCATGGGATATTGTCTATGTAAAGAATCTTTCTTCAATTCCTCCGATTGATATTGAGTAAAACTGAAAGGAAGGGTCATTATAAATACAAGTGATTATGTTCAAATATGTAAGACACAATTGGCTAGTATCAATTTTTCTACAGTACATATTTATTCCATATAGCCCATTTCTCCCAATTACAGTATAATTCAGCATGTAGGAATGTTACAGACACAGTGCACTGCCCAAATGAGCTTACAATCTATGTTCTTAGTGCCTGAGGCATAGGGAGATACAGTGACTTGCCCAAGTCCTTGTCACAAAGAGCTGCCACTGGTTCCCGATTCAAACTCGGTGTCACTGTTTCAGTATCATTACTTACTGAGCTGCCCCTTCTCCCACAGTACTGGACTCTGATCCAATGATGGCAATACAATAACAGATAAATATATTTCTATTAGAGTCCGATAGACATAATTGGCTTACTAAAAAAGAAATTAAATATCTTACAATACAATTTCCAAAAATGAAAAAAAAAAAAAATATTGCACATTTCTGAATGAGTTTTTTTTTTTACCAAGAGTTGTTGTATTGCCTTCATTTATTACGTTTTCAAACATGTATCATCTATATTGCAAGGTTTAGGAATAATTTATTTATTTATAAAATGTATTACCAGGAAAAACATCTTGACAGAGGTCAGTGTGTTTGACCGAAATGTCGATCTGTGCGGATGAAAATGTCTTCTTTTTTGTACGAGAACCTCTGGAGCGCCGGTTCCTTCTTGTTTTAGGAGGATGGGCCCTGTGCTATAGGTCTCCCCAGCGTGGGACAGTCTCTATGCACCTGAGGCAGTTACATAAATCCAGTGAGTGCACCTATTACTTTCTTCTTACCAAGGCATAATACATTGAGAGTTACCTCTCGTTTTCAAGTGCAACCTGGGCACAGGCTTATAATGACGGTGACGGTAGGGGCAATGCGGCTCTCATAGTAAAGGTTAAGCCCAGCCATTGCCCTTATATATCTAGATGGATATACCGGATTGCCCCCCGTATACCCATTGTAATGTGGCTCATCTGGCTCAAAATCCTGTTTCCATGCTTTACTATGGGAGCGAAAAGCTATGTAAAGCGCAGCCGATTTGGGTTCTACAGTCACTTTGGGAGTTATAGTAGTAACGAACTAAGCGGTGTGCTCCAAGGCTTTGCCGGAGACACCCAGAACGAAGCTCTGTGCCAATACAGTTTGTTTTGGGAAATCAAGTATTCAAGTCTTGAAAACTCTATTGAAGTACGTGCCCAAGGTTGGAGAGGTTAGGGCTGTGTGCATATAAGATTGTGTTATCCACATGCATGTGCATTGAAGCTGCCTTACAAGCTGTAGGAAGATTATTAATGAAGACTGGAAACAGTAGGGGACCCAGAACAGAGCCCTGTGGGACCCCATAGGTGTCATCCATCGGGTTAGAGTTAGGGCCCGAAATAGACACATATTGGGATTTGCCTGATAAGTAGGAGTGACACCAGTTTAAAGCATGCTTCCCTATTCCGGAGCACTGAAGCTTGTTTAACAAGATAACGTGGTCGACAGGATTGAAATTCTTTGCAAAATCTAGAAATATTGCACCAGTGAGTTGTCCCATTTCCATTCCACACTGTATCTCGTTACAAACGTTTAACAGGGTAGTTACTATGGAGTGGTTAAGGCTGAACAATGGCTCTCCCTCTGCATTAAGATTCATTGGTATTGAAAAGATTGCAGGACCAAGGAGAGGAGGTGACCGGTATAAAACATTATTACAAAGAGAAGTTTACTGGATACAAGAAGTGGAAGCTATTGGGGATTAAACAGTGAATGAGGTTTCAGTGTGTCCTATAAGGGCATTCAGGTGTATCAAATGATATTAAGTGGTATAGTCTCTATATAAGTAATTTTGTTTAGGTGGTTGTATGTCTTTTGGAAATGGTGTCGGTGGAAATGCCGAAATCGGTCAAGCAGCCACTATGGATGTTTTTAATATTGCACAATAAATGTGTATTTTATATATGGAGATCTTAGTTGCTACGTTCACTTATTCCCTGTGCTGAGTTCTTAAGGTGAAAACATTCCGGATATTACAGCGCATCCCCCGAGACTCCACTTCCTTTGGGAGAGCTCACAACTGAAACTTCCAGACAGTTTTCAGCTGACCCAGAGAGCACTGCTGGCGAGCCCCTCTAATACAATATTTCTTGTAAGTGTTGCTTAACTCTGTACATTTTCCCAAATAACTTATTTTGCCATTATATATTCAATTATGCTTTCATAATGATATATCCAAAGTCTCACCCTAAATACAGGATTTAGCACCCTCTTTAAAGTCAGGTTTCTGCATGAGACTAATTTCCATATACACCGCTAACTATATGGGGTTAGAAATACATGGTACATTGTTTGGTTGTTCATAATCCTGGCTTCTATTTTTGCGCTTCTGATGAATTCACATAAGGAATTGTTGCGATCAATTGGCAAAGAGAATGTTTTGCTGACCATACCCATTGTGGACATTTTCAAGAAATAACAATTTCACAGCATTCTTTCAAGTTTCTCTTTCTTTGGTGTTTTCATATAAATGTATGCAGCAAACATATATATTGACATGGGTTAGAGCATGGAATCAATTATTCCATAGCGTGCAAATGACACATTCCCATAAATTCTTTGTTGTGCGCAGCTAATGGCAGGGTCTTACTTAATAGGAACAGTGGAATGTTAAAAGAAAACACAGACATATCACTGAAAGGATCCTGGGACGTAATACTCATGGGAGTCACAACCTGATCCCCAGCATGAAATCTGCAGAATATATATATTTCCCTGAATTAGGTCCCCTTGGAGACCAAAACGTCGGGCTCCTGTGTGTTATGGGTCAATAAACACCCTTTATTTTTGCATATATGTTGTCTGGTGCTGATAAATACATCTTTCTGGTCTTTTCTTTAATTGTATATATTTTTTTCTATCTAGCACAGACACACTCTGCAGGATGGTTCAAATAGAGGGTAATGGGTGCTCAAATAGCGCCAGAATATCGTTGTAAACATCAATAATATACAGACATATGAGTGAAACTCTGGCATGGAGTGGGTAATGATATGTGAGTATCTTGTATTAGAAATAACAACAAAACCTCCTGAAGGCAACAGACAAAAATGGAAAAATCACCTCGCTGCAACTTCATTGGAGGCAAATAATATATTTTCAATCAAGAGTATTTCTCACAATTATTCCAGATAAGAAATTTCTTCTTAAAGATGCATTGAAATGAGAAATCTCACCCACTCCTAGAGCCTCAATATGTCCAGCTGCCAGTCAGGAAATCCAGATGGAAGCAAACAGAAAAATAGCAGCACACTGCCAAGGGAGTCAGGTTGAATAAAATAAAAACCTTTATTAATGATAACACAAAGATTAAAGCACATTTTATTTCATATCCCTACAGCTAAAAAAATAAAAAAGGGCAGGAAGATGCCCCCCTCCCCCCCAATTACACGCTAGGAGTCACAGGGCAAAATAGGGGCCGAGTGGGATCACTAAGCTATCCATTCACATCAAACAATTATCATTGGTTTTTGTCTGAATTGCAACATATTTAAGTGTATTTCTACAGTATTCTGCACTAACAGAAAATGCGTGAGCCACCATTAAGGTTCCGCAGAAACCCATCAAGAAAAGTAACGCAAGCTGCATATTTCAAGACATGCACCAGTATGCAAATGTTACTCTGTCCTAACCTCCCGAAAGGACAGATATACTGAACACGCAGAATTTGTAGCACTGAAAATAACCAGACATTTAAAAAGTTATGGTGGGTAAAAAAAAAAAGTGACAAAAACCCCCCACCGTACAGTGTACAGCAAATAAAAATACCACGTGTGGTGCATTTGCATGTCTCAGGCAGGTCTGCCTGTCTCTCCCCATTATCTCTTAGCCATCAATGTTCCACTGCAGCAAGGGATTCTGGGACTCACAGGGTGTAATTTTTTACTTCTTATCCATTTTAACATGGACCCCTATAAGTTTATGCATGCCATATTACATGGCTTTTCAGCACAGCCTGGGTTATAGAAATGCACAGCCAGTAAACCTACTCACCCTGGAAACATTTTTAAAGAGCAAGTTTTAGCATTAAAAACTATGGTGTATAAAAAGATGTCCTCCTACCCCATTGCTATATAAATACTTCTAAATAAATAACAACTAAAAAATGTATTGGAGGCAACTGGATATGGCATTTGGGAGTCCTCCCTGCAAATGTCTTGTCTTTTGGATAAGGCGTCGCGCATCACGCTTTGTGCAGGCGCGCGCAGGCAGCTACTGGCACCAGCCCCATAGAGGGCCGTACCTTGTATGAGCCACCTGTGCAGCCGCTGCTACCGGGGACTCAGCCTTAAATGTGAATTTGCTCACAAGTGATGTTTTCATTTGGTGACTGGGGGTAAAATTCAAGACGCTATTTTAGCTGTTAAGTTCTGACAGGGAGCGTAAGTTTATTTGTATACCTTTAACTTGTAAATAAATAGAGCAAACACCTCAATGTTTGATTTGCAGTGCAGACAAATTACTATCAGTAATAGTGATTTATAATATTGTCTGTTTATCCACTTTCAAAGCATCTCTCAGCAAGACCTTTTAACTCGCACATATTTGCAAGATTTCTCCCCCGAGAGCACATTATCTCGGACGTCACGAATCCTTGAGAGAAAATGTAATTATTCTGGAAACTGGCTTGCATATTTACGGAAATTCTCCTTTTTGGCAATACGTATAGGATCTTAAAAGCAGGAATATACATTGTGCCAACTTGAACTATTCTTCATAGTGTGTGCAGAGTGTGTATGAAGCATAAGGTATGACTGAATACCAGGTCCTGTATACACTACTACATTTATGAAGAATTGTCTTGTTTGCTCATTGAAAGATATCATAACCTGCCATAAATTTGCATTTCACCGCCTGCAAAATAAATCACTTTATAAAAGGTTTGATAGAGACAGCTATCATTAGAGCCAAAGGCGAAAACATTGACTCATGATTTTCTCTTGGGATAATTGTGCAATTAAGCTATTTTCCCACAATAAAATCTTATGTAATATATAGAAATTTTTTTTTTTTACTGGAATACATTGCATGATAAGTACCTTATTCACCCTGCTGTATCTATTCATTAAGACACAAAGATTCTACATTTTGCAGTCATCTAAACATGCAACCTGCCATTTTGTTTTCATTTCAGCAGCACTCCAGGTTTTTGACATTTATTTTTTTGTAGTTATAGGATTGAAGCAGGGGGTCTTCCTGACTAAAGGCCCAATCTACTAGTGCCGCCGCATGGGCAGAAAAGCACAGGCCTCGGCCCACAAAATCTGTAAAGCAGCATCCTGGTCTTCTTGACACATATTTGCTCAGCATTACCGGCTGGATGTTCACTCATCAGCGAATGCAAAATTTGGTAGAAGGGGCTTCAAGCAATTGTTCCAACTGTGGAAAGAAGTACTCCCTCTTCACAGTTTAGGATTGCTCTGGTACATCCCATTTGTATTTGGCTGCCATAAAGGATGTAGAAGAAACGTGTGTGACGGTAGAGGTAAATGTAACTGCTTTTAATAAAGGTCAAGACCTTCATTACCCCTACCTGTCAATAATACATCTGTATTATGTTATATGTGTATATGGATTCTGTAGCCTGGTACCAGCACTCAGGGACCAGGAGGTAATTTTGTTTTCAGATGGACTGTTGCAAAGTAGTCTGTGATCTTCCCAAGTAAGGCTCTGCATGTAACTGTGTTTGTGTTGCCCTTCCCCCCACCCATCAGGGACTTGGGTCATATTGAAAACTCCTAGCCAGAGGAGATAAGATCTCTTTGCTAGCTGTGAAGTGTGGTGTTGTAGTTGTCAAATTTCAGGAAGAAGAAAATCTCTTTAGGAGGTCTCTGCATCTTGGTTTATAGTGTACCCCAGTTTCCCAGTTGTGTGTATGGTGATTTGCTGTAAATAGCTTTGGATCATTCTTTTTCCAATAAATTAATTTTATAAACTCTTGTGTTTCTGTCTGGTGAATTGATCCCTGGTGTGTTAGTCCTGGTCTCCTGTGACAACGAGTAAATGTATCTTCCGATATTTCTGTTTCTTGCAGTCCTCTATAGCAGCACACTTCCCTTCCTTGAGTCTTCTTATATTTAGCATTTTAATGTTTTATCCTTTTTTTAAGCACTCTAACAGAAGTCACCTGACCTAAGGTGGATAATGCCCGTAACATATAGTGATCACAAGAAGTGCTTACCCTACAGATATGAGGAGCAGGGTCTATCCCATTAGTATTTGGTTGCTCTACAGCAGCAGTGCGCAAACTGGAGGACGGGGTGTGATTTTCGGGGGGGGGGGGCGGGGGCACAGCGCTTACAGAGGAGATATTACTATATCATAAGTCATAAGTTTTGAATAGAGATATCTCCCGCTCTCGAAATATAGAGTACAATTTTGGGCACCAATCCTAAGAAAAGACATTATGGAACTAGAGAGAGTGCAGAGAAGAGCCACCAAATTAATAAAGGGGATGGACAATCTAACTTATGAGGCGAGGCTAGCTAAATTAGATTTATTTACATTAGAAAAGAGGTGTCTAAGAGGGGATATGATAACTATATACAAATATATTCGGGGACAATACAAGGAGCTTTCAAAAGAACTATTCATCCCACGGGCAGTACAAAGGACTCGGGCCATCCCTTAAGGCTGGAGGAAAGGAGATTTCACCAGCAACAAAGGAAAGGGTTCTTTACAGTAAGGGCAGTTAAAATGTGGAATTCATTACCCATGGAGACTGTGATGGCAGATACAATAGATTTGTTCAAAAAAAGGTTGGACATCTTTTTAGATGGGAAAGGTATACAGGGATATACCAAATAAGTATACATGGGAAATATGTTGATCCAGGGATTAATCCGACTGCCAATTCTTGGAGTCAGGAAGGAATTTATTTTTCCCCTTATGAGACATCATTGGATTATATGACTCTGGGGGTTTTTGTTTGCCTTCCTCTGGATCAATAAGTAATTATAGATAAAGGATAAAGTATCTGTTGTCTAAATTTAGCATAGGTTGAACTTGATGGACGTACGTCTTTTTTCAACCTCATCTACTATGTAACTACTATGTAACTATGAAGCGTAGCATTTTCATTTTTAAATTTTTTTAAATAGGAGTGAAGCTGGGGGTCCCCTGATCTGAACCCCATTACTTTCACCCCAGGGGACAACTTTTTTTCCACCTATTTAACAAAAACAACAAAAAATACAGCGCTTGCACTGCTGCGTTAATGCTACACTTAAGGTTACACTTTCTTGTTGCTACTACAACATAATATCACAGTGCGGGCTACGAACTCTGTAGGAAGGATTGATTGCAACTTGGAAACATATTAACTAATATTGCAAGTGCTATTTAACACATTTATTTTTATTTCTACTTTGATCTATCCTACTGACATAATAGTATATTAATACTGGGGGTCTATGTATCTTTGTGGAGTGACATAATATAGAAATTATTTAAATAATTAGTGATGACATATTTAGACAACTGCTCTCTTGAATTTGATTTGTAATTAGTCCCATCTGGGAATATATACCTTGTGTGATTATACTGGCTATCATTGAGTATGGGGGTTTAAATTATTTTGTATTTCTTTATACATTAGGTTTTAACTTTTATTCATAAAAATGTGAGTATTCATTTCATATTGATGTGTTTTCTGATTAAATGATTACAAAGTTAATGTTAACATTGTCATGGTTTATGTGTGGGTCTTTAATGCAGATCATCATGTATGTATGTATGTATGTATGTCTTTATTTATATAGCGCCATTAATGTACATAGCGCTTCACAGCAGTGATCTTCTTGTTCTCCATTTATCACTTTCCACTATACTCTAGTCTACCCAACCATGAAACGTTTCCCAAGACAGATGCCAAAGACCATCTCTCACCGTTGTATGGGTTTGTTGCCAGTCTCCAAGAGTGCAAAACATAAACTTGGCTTGGTTGGTTTCAGAGAGTGGAAACTTTGGTCTGACTTCATCCTTGCCCACAATTTTCTTTGATCAAGAGCCACATATAATTTGGAAGAGTGACTCCCGCACTAAAAATTCCTGACAGTATACCTATGTTGCGAGAGTCTAGTCATTCAATTGCCAACTGGGGGATATGAGATTGACTCTTTCTGTGACTGTGGGAGACCGCATTAAGCACTCTCACTATTGGAATTACACAAAGCTGCCCCTTGTTAACCAAATAACCAATGGGTAGGAAAAAAACATACAGTAACTATGCAAAAATGATTACTGTAGAGGAAATACTCCAAACATGAGAACTTTATGCAGTAATTTAAAGCAGCACTCGTGGTTTGAGTTTTTTTGGGGGGGTGTTTTTTACAGGATTGAAGCAGGGGGTCTCTGAGGCTGAACCACATTAATTTCAGTCCTGGGGACTCCCTGCTTACCCAGATACTTACCTCCGTAGGGCTTGCAGCTCTGACAGGTTTATGTGGGGCTATCGAAATGGTGTCTTTACAGGTCATGTGGGCCAATAGGAAGCTGTGATGTCATCCCTTAAGACTTCCTTTTGGCTTGCGTGACCGGGACATTAAAATCAGCGGAGCGGCTACCGCCACCCCCCGTGGAGTATCTCAGTGAGAAGGGTCCCATGAGCTGAGATTAATGTGGGTCAGCTCTGGAGAACCCCTGCTTGCCACCTAGGGGGAATTTTTTGGGGGGGGAGCATATGCTCCTTTAAGGGAGGCCATGTATGAATAAGGAAGGCTGCTCATTTTGCTAAATCTTCGTGACTGCGGTGCAAAGTGTACATCAGTGTGTATGCTCAGAGGGGAAAGGTTATATCATGAACGCTGAAGGCGATAGGAATTTGAATTAGGGTTGTGCAAATATAAGAAAGTGCTGTTCCACAAAAGTGGTAATGGAATGTCTTATTCAATGGAAGGTGCAGTCACCTTCACTTATACGTGAGTCATACCCACCTTCAAATATAATGCAAAGGAGAATGTACAGCAGGTGCCTCTCTGTACAAAGCAGTAGCATTTCTGTACATTGCAAAATCCATGAATCAAGAGCATTGATAGTTTAGGTCATAACCATAATGGATTTAACCATTTATGAAAACATTTAGCAAGGACTGAAAACATTGAACCTCCTGGGCTGAAGCAGGGATACCATGCCATACGGGATTTCAATTAGTGGTTCAGACAAAGAGCTACCTGTGATGAAGCAGGGACTAATTGATACATCTGTGCAGAAGCAGGGATATCCTGAAAACCTGACCTGTTGTGGGTGGGGGGGTCTTGAGGATTGGAGTTGAGAACCCCTGCTTCATGGACATGAATAAAAGCGTGTTTGGCCTATATCATGGTGAGACCTGGGCTACTTCATTTACTTCATTCAAGGTAATGAGCTCAACCTCATCAAGACAAATATCCATCTTCTATAAGGTACAGGCACACACAACGTTTGCCCTATAACGTATGTTTATTTCAAAAGTTCATATTCAATATTCATAATACTATAAAGAAAACAGCAAATTCCTGTAGTTTGATTGTCAACTACAATGTGTACTCACCAGTATAACTGGTTTATATTAAGCTGCAACACAACAGATTTAACATGGATACTTTTCTGTTCCATGCAGAGAGATTCTAAATATGCATTTAATGTCAATGGGCATGCAGATGCCAAGGAAAAACAACAGGTGATGCCACTTGAACATTGTAACAGCTCTAAGGGTGTCAGATCAATGTATACCATTTAAACGTGATAACACTGTATAGATTTGGGCTTCAAATGTTTACCACCTCAAAGCAGCATTTTACCGCTCAACTTATATAAGATGTTACACTAAGTACTCATACGTCTGGAAATGTTTTATAGGTACTGTAGATTCGAAAAGGGAAGAGTGGTCAATTTGATTACACTATGTATTAAAACAACAGCAGGCCTCATTACTCACTATTTTTTTTTATAAAGGCCTCTCGGGGAAGTTAAAGTGGGTGTTGCTATTTGCAAACATCGAGACAGATGATGTTGTCATGGTTACAGCTAATGCCAAAGGAAATCTCAGCCAAAAAAAAAATAAAGATTTTGCAAAAATGAAAATCAAGAAATAGATCCACGCGAAGGAGCTTATTCTATATTCGCCGATCGACCTCTTCTGCTGATATAAACTAGACACTAAAAATGAACAATCAGATTATATTCTGACCACATTTCCATTCTTTGCGCGTACTGCTGCTTTAAGCTATGATACATTCAATTTTGTTTTTTAAATGGCAACTGGAAATCATATTATATTTGTTTACCAATTATGAAAAAAATGTATATTATCTGAAACGAACCATTCTCTTGAATCTCTGTTTGCCAAACATTAGGATTCACACAAAGAAGAGGTCATAAGTTCATGTGATTCCTTTAAACTGTTATCATTCATCATTCATTTTGAAGGCAGTAAAGGATGAGTTCAGCCTTAAATAAATTCAAATGTGAATTTCTAAATCAGCATAAGGCTTCAAAGAAATATCAGTATTCTGGTTAACTAATACAGTGTGATGACTCAGGAGATTCCTTCCTCTCCCTCTCTCCCATCTCCGTTATCCTTTCTGCCCCTTCCCACTCCTCTCCTTCACCGTCTACCTCTCTCCCCTTGCCGCAGCGCGTTCCCCGCAGGTCTCGCATACCGACGCGCTCCGTTAGCCCCTGCTGTAATTCTCCCCGCTCCCTCTCCCCCACGGTAGCTCCTTTACCTTCCCCTGTGGTGCCATCCATCCCATTGCCTCCTCCTCGTGTGATGCCCGCGGCGCGGCGTTCCGCGCGCCTGGTGACGCGTCCCTTGCTGGCCATCGCACGGGCACTGGCCTCGCCCGCGTTCCCCTCCGCTTGGCTGCGTCCCC
The DNA here is from genome assembly GCF_040206685.1 of Ascaphus truei. Classification (NCBI taxonomy): domain Eukaryota; kingdom Metazoa; phylum Chordata; class Amphibia; order Anura; family Ascaphidae; genus Ascaphus; species Ascaphus truei. Next base: position 31,040,415 of record NC_134492.1, read on the forward strand.
CTCCTGCAGTCTTCCCCTGCTCCATGCGGGCCGCGCCTGTGTTGCAGCCTGTGCGCGCGCATCCCCAGCTTACAGGGGCCACGTGCACAGACTCTTCCTATCTGGATTCCTCTGTCTCCTCCTCTTCTCTCCCTGACCTATCTATTGCTTCTCACACATCTCTCTCTACTCCTCCCCTCTCTGTCATTGGTGCACCTTCCTTTATAATCCCTGTCTGTCCACACTTCCTCGCTCTGCATAGTTCCTGTTTCCCTGTGTGTACCTGACCTATGCGGTGCTCCCACTGTTCCTCCTGTTAAAACTTGCGCCTGTGTTACTTTGGATTTCCCTGGCTTTGACCCCTGCTCTCCCTGGACTACTTTGCTCTCTGGTAACCCCTGGAACCCTGCTACGCATACGACTTCGCTGACCTCTGGCTTCCTAGGACCTGGCTTGCTCTCTGACGACTCTACCCTATGGACCCCTGAACATTGGCAAACGGACACGACTATTCTCACGGACACTCCCCAAGCGTTGCAAATATATACTAACAACTCTTCCAACAGGCCCAGCAACGCTATACCACACTCCGGGCTTGCTCCCACTGCTGTGGGTGTGTGGTATCATACCGTTCCCACCTCAGTATTGGGGTCTAGCTTGGTCTGCGGGCATACAGGCGTGACATACGGCAAGGAAAAAGGCAAAAAAGGCCGCGCACTTGAGACAGGGCACACAGCCCGAAACGCGTTGGTGTGGTGTTTTTTTGTTGCTCTCTGGGGATATGTTTGATCCTCTTATGGAATAAACCCTTTTAAAGTACTTGTGAGCCTCCTCCTGGTTTTTGGCAGTGCGCTGCCTTTTTTGCCTTTTTCGTTGCTCTATTACCTTGCTGGTGGATTAGCACGCCGCTTTATGAAGCTACCGCAATTGGACCAGACTGGAGGATAAGTGAAGCTGAACAGTGAGTAACCCCTGTGGGTTTATGCTTATTATTATATACTTATAGCCAGTGGTTGACAAATCACCAAAAAATCTACTCGCCACACAAAAAAATCTACTCGCCACCTAGTACCAAACGTGTGCTGCTTGGGCCAATATTTACTCGCCCGGGGGTTAAATCCACTCGCCCGGGGCGAGCAAATGTATAGGTTTGTCAAACACTGCCTATAGCCTATGGGACAACTTATGTACTAACATATGTGTCATTGCACACTATGTACTAGTCCCCTCTCCCTATTAGGGAATTGTAATTACTCACAACCTCAGTACAGAGGTCCAGGTGGTTTTATATATGCATCTATGGGCGGGACTGTTCTATATTGGATGCGCCGGTCACCTCTACTCTTGGTTAACTAATACAGTCTTATTTACAGATTTTCTAGTGAAGCAAGGTATATGGTTTGGGCGGTTCACAGCTCACCGTGGGGGTACAATCAAATGTGTCCAAACGCAATTAGAAAAAAAAGGTCGGTTATTCAGTGCATGTAAAAACTAATCTGCCACAGAGTAACTCTGACGCGTTTCGTCCAACCAATAGGACTTTGTCAAAGAGAGTCTTACTCCCCTGTTTATGATTCTAGGATTTAGGATACTTATCAGCAGCGCTTATTTCATTATTATCATCTTTATTGTGGACATTGTAGAATTTGTTTGCACACATTTGGAGCATCGGTCCTTGGAGTTCATTCTCTGCTTGCTCTCTCTAGTGAAGCAGTCATCATCATATTTATTTCCATTTCCTGAGACTAGGCTCCTTAGAAACACAGCAGAACATCTGTTTGACTTGTTCATATAAAAAGCCAACAGACAGAAGTATTTCCCTTCTGAGTGCAAACAGTAATAGCAGAATACGTGCAGCAGTCATAACTTCTCAAAAAAGGTTCATACTATTAATAACTCGGATGAGTAATCATGAAAATGTGGTGTTCCATAAAGAAAGCCCCGTGAAGTCTGTGGGAGGAATTTCATGTGAAAGGGGACTGAAGAAAGGTATGTCCGCTACAGTACAGATACATATTTTCTGGGACACCCTCTTCAATGCATAATAACTACTGTCTAACCCCTTCACTGCCAGAGGTATTTCAGGTCTCTGTGGCAATCTAAAAAAAAAAATGTATCTGGGCAGGGGGGTATATCTGATCTACATGTTAGATTTTATGACACGCAGATTATTGTAACAATGAAAATATATGTTTCATACACATTTTATAAATAATAATAATGAACGTTATGAATGTATATGTATATATAACCACAGTTTATACAACCACCGTTTATGAGCTTTTGTTACATTTTAGCACCCTATTTAATGTAGTGAGAAGCATTTTTACACAGGCAATGATGTACTGTATCAACTTCTATCCACGTGACTTCTCACTATGGGTTAGATCCACAGAGCTGTAATCTGGGCTACTAATGTGACATTACCTAAATAATTAGTGTTAGGACATGCATATACTGGTCATGCCATGAAGTGGCTGCAAGCTTATAATGCATTGGCCAAAGGGTTTAACTAAAAGACGAAGCGCTGATTCTAGCGTGAAACGCGTTGAGGGGGAGATTGTGGTGTAGCTGTGTGTTTGTGAGGTTCCAATAAAGTTTTTGTTCTAACCCGGAAGTGCCCTGAAGTTTGTGACAGGCTGTAGTGCCAGATCCTTTCCTTCCCATGCTGTTTCTTGCTGTGAGCATGGTGTGTGCCTGCTCTTTTGTATCTTATATATGATTATGGTGGAATTTTTGCCTTACTTTAAATAAAAAAATTGTACAGTAAAATCCCACCATATTGATTTATATTACAGAGGGGTACGGATACATCATATTTTGTCCTGAGCAAAGTTCCGTAGAAGAGAATGTTTCCTTACAGTGTATTGAAAACAGTATGAAATGCAAGTGAATATTGTAACAGTAATTTTCTACCCTATTAATATGTTATGGGGGGTAAGGAAACTAACGCACTTCGGATTTTCACAAAAAATTGAAGTCAAAAAGTAATCCGATGTTTCGGGTGTCAGTGCTGCCTTTATCTAAGATATGACATAAATGTCCGACCCCCAGGGGTCCAGTCTTTATAGTGCTCATAATACCCCAGGTCCTAGGTGAATTCAATTCCATTTGGATGGCCCGCATGCGCAGTTTTGCCTCCCACTGAAGACATCGCAATGTTTTCTCACCCCGCCGACGTTATCCCGTTCCTGCGCATGCGTCTTCCGTTCTGTAATTCTTCCTTCGGTTTCTCACGAATCAGCATTTACTACAGGTTATTGTTGGTTTCCAGGCAGATGCAGAATGGCCCAAAGGATACAGAAAGGATATATAAAAATGATGCTAGCCAAATGGAATATTTCCCACCAAACGTACTCTACACCAACTAATAGTGATTTAATATGTGACTAAAGAAAGTGACATTAACAATGATTAAAATAACTCATAAGGGGCATCTCATTGTTTTTATCAGCTACAGCACTATATAAATTGGGATTTTACCAACTATCTTAATGAGCAAAAACACATTATAACACAATGCAATATAACTCTTTTCACGGGCACAGTAATTCTACAGGTTCCAGACATGATGAACAAAAGCAGCAGCAGTGATTCATCTGAAAATCTTATTAGGAGAACATATTGATGTATTGTGTCTAAAACATTTATATCTTACATCTAAAAAGCATCCAATATGTAGATGATCATTGAGTCCCTTAGGGAAAACTGCCTCCAAGCAATAAATCCAGAATGCCTCCCTGCGTAATAACATCATGTTCTGATCCATTGCTGAGACTGCTATTTACATGCTCTATTCCCATGATTTTAAGGGAAGAGACCAAATGTCTTTGAACTTTACAATGTTGTTCTATGGTAGTTTCTTCCTTTCCACGTATTATTTTGCTTTTATGCTCTATGAATCGCTTTTTAAGCATACGATTAGTCTTTCCCACATAACAAAGTCCACAAGAACATTTTACCAAATAAATATATTTTGTTACAAAAGTAACTCTCTGTGACGATAGCCTGTCACAGGTATTAAGGTTACTCAAATCACTGGGTTGAACTGAATGAGGCTTAGATATAATAAAGTATATTTATTCCTTTGGATAGGTGAACACACGAATAATACAGTAACACACAAGAAGTACACTTACTTTGGGGTTGGGGAATGAGAAGTATGAAGCATAGCAATTCTCTCGCAATCAGGTAACAATTCAGATGATATCAGAAGACAAAGGATAAAGGGTGGACAACAGTTTATCAACCTTTTGTGCCCTATCCTTAACATTGAGTACAGTGGATTGGTCTTCAATTAACTCTAGCCAATCATTAACGTGGGAACACATTTTGACACATGCCCCCCTGCTTGTTGGTACATACGCAGTAGAGCTCTGGGGTCTCATTTCTGTAACCCCTCCTCTGCATCAGGAATGCCAGCTAGTCTACCAGATTGGATTCCTGGCAGGATATTCTTTGTTGTGAGGTGTGAAATGGAACACTTGAAGACTGCTCTGGTTTGAGTAATCTCCGCCCTCATGCAAACAGTGGAGGTGACAAAATCCTTTGAACCATACTTAAGTCCTAGACATTGGGTCGCCTTTCTGGCCATATGCTACCCTGGTATGCAAAGGAATTTCCTCTGGGTTTTACACATACCTTGGAACACAGTATGAAATATAAAACATAAACATATTAAAATATCCGGTTCCGTTGGGTCCAGCAGGTCCAAACTCCCCAGTTCTCAATGCCGGAACTGGGACACCCTATGGTCCAATTTGCGACTTGCTACGACCTTTGGAACCGGAGATACACAAATACATTTAAAACCGTTTCACATTTTAATACAAAATCTCCGCTGTAAATGAAATCATGGTTTTTCACTAAATCCCCATTGAAAGCAACGGGCTCCGCCGCCATAGACTTTCAATGGCAAACCGCCGCCGTTGGCGGCTATGGGAATCCGCCGCCATAGACTTTCAACGGGGCGACGCCGCCGTTGAAGTCAATGGGGGTTTTCCGCCGTAGCCGATCAATGGAGATTGGCCGCCATTGGAGTTTATGGGAAAAGTCTCAAACTTTCAAGGGGGTCCATACTCCGTCGGGTTGGTCCAAGAGGGTCAAGGATGGTTCTGCAGCGATGCCGGAGCAGTGGCTACAGATACCCCAAACCCTGATCCTCTGGGCCCTCCGGAACCGGAGCTATGGATTACCAACTTTCAGCTTTTGACACTTAGCCGTTTTCCTGAGCCGTTTCTGCCGCCGCCATTGGAACCTATGGCGCGACCCGCTCTTCTCGGTTCAACCCTTATCGGGGGTCCTGGATACGGGGACCCGGTTGTGGTCGAGTGGGGGGAGGTCTAGGAACTAGGGGCAGAAAGAATTTTATTTCTAGGTGCTCTAGAACTGTTTATTCCCACGCCACTTGTCGTTGAACTTGACTGCTAAGTGATCAAAGCTTTCTTATTGAAAATGTATCCGCTTTGCGGTTAAGCGGTTTGGACGGCAGCCAACTCGTTCCTGGAAAGCTCTTTCGAGGGATTTCCATTGAAGTCAATGGGCCCATTGACTTACAATGGGATACCGCCGCCTTTCCTCTCGGACGCCATCTGCTGGTCTTCTCAGGAAACAGGACTCAACAGCAAGTTTCGCCATTGAAACACATGGAGCTTCAATGGCGGCTTATGGGACCCTGCAAAATGGTGCCTGAAAAGGCGGGAAAATTACACAAAGGGCTATAATCACTAAACAACTATTAACCCTTGTGCTCCCGGATGGATCCTAGTGTGTGTGTGATGCAGACACTGATTAAACCAGATGTTACAATAAAACAGGGGAACAGGGGGAATACACATTTACATGTCATAACAAGGGTTAAATCACATTTCTGGACCTCAGCCCAGTTAACCCCTTGTCTCCCTGGTGAGGTCAGGGGATGGCCAAATGGGGTGCAACCCCTTTAATACCGGGCCACCCCCTCTCTCCCTCTACACTCTCTCTTTACTTTTATCCAGTAAATTGTCATCTTGTTTAATGTGTTTTTGTTCATTAAGAGAGTCAGTAAAATCCCAACTTATGTAGTGCCCTAGCTGGTAAACAATGCGATGCCCCTTATGAGTTATTGTAATAATTTTTAATTGTCACTTTCTTTAGTCACATATTAAGTCACCATTAGTTGGTGTAGGGTAAGGTTAGTGGGATATATTCCATTTCGGAAGGCTGTCAAAAAGTAAATGCTGATTTGTGAGAAACCGAAGGAAAAATTACAGAACGGAAGACACACGCACAGGAACCTGATGATGTCAGTGGGATGAGGAAATATCGCAATGTCTTCCGTGGGAGCCAAAACTGCGCATGCGGGCCATTTGAATTCAATTCCCCTGGGACCTGGGGTGTTATAAGCAATATAAAGACTGGATCCATGGGGGTCTGACACATGCCATATCCTTGATAAAGGCAGTACTGACAGCCAAAACGTTGGTTTATTTTTTGACTTCAATAAATATTTTTTTTTTTTTGGTGAAAATCCAAAGAGCCTTAGATTTTCTGCTCATTGGAATCTACAAAAACGGGAAGCACTCTTCCCATGCACTAGGGACACCGGTATAGGTATCGCAGATTGTATTCCCTAAATTGGTGTGCAACATTTTCTGTTTGTTTTTACAGGGGAGTAAGGGTAGATCGTATTTCCAGTGAAAGAGTTACAGTGGAATAGGTTTCGAAATAGTGTCTGATTGCTTTACTGGCTCCAATGAAATATACCATCTGATAGCTTGACCAGCTTTTCATTGTAGCCTTGACGGCAGTATTTTCCAATGGTTACAGACAGCCACCCGATTAGTGATATTAATTTCACGTCTATGATATTTCCTATGTCAAATTCATTTGTATTTGTGACTTATCCGTGATTGTCTGCAAGGGCCAGGAAACAGACACAGAGTGCATGAGTCTGACAAAACAGTGTCTCACCATTGTACATTCGACGGGTCATGACATACGAGTTCTTGCATTATCAGTATGTTCATAAGTTCTAGTAACCGTTCCAGTATACTGTACGTGATTGCACCTGGTTTCTGGTAGCTGAGCCGTTATTATATCTTATTGAACTATATTCTAATTGGAAGATAGAGGCTGTCAATTGCCCCCTAGCCTGGGAATGTCTTGCCCCAAAATTAATTTCACCTTAATGGTAGATGATTGATGTCTCTTTAAAAATAAATTAAATTCAGAAGCATGTGTATTTAAAAAACTTTTTTAAATCTTATTTATCAAAGTCTCCTTTAAGGGGGGGGGGGGAGAGGAGGAAGCAGAGCTAAAAGAAGCACTGGATTTATCAAAACAAACAGTTCCCATTAAATGTAGTAGATTTTTCTAATTTTATTTCACTGGTTTTGCCCCAGTTTTAAAGCTGGGAGAGTTTGAGAGACTCCTTAGTGTTTCCATGGTAACCCAAAACATTGTTAGCTTTTTACAATGATCAACGAACCCTTTCTGTGATAAGATAGTTGAGCCTTAGGGGTCGATCCGCAGAAGTCCTTTAAATCTGGGTTACTAACGCGATGTTGCCTAAATTGGAACGCCCGTTAGTTTCTCAGTTTAATGGGTATTCCGCAAAGCTAAAAATATGCAAAAGCAATGGCCGTTACTTATCTCATTAGCATAGGTTTAGTGGCATGTTAAGTTAGCCCTGCCTTGTGTTAGCTACAAATAACCTGACGTTAAGCCTGAATTACCCAAAGGCGGCGTTACTCCCATGCAGATCCTGAATAGGTGTTTAATGAATGTAAAAAAAGAGAAGACGGGAGAGGAAAAGAACGGACTTCTGATGATCTACTCCTTGGGGAGTTATTAATTAAAGTGCGATGGCACAGACCGGGCACTACTGCACAGGAACTCCTATCGTATTGAATGGAAGTTTCCATGCAGTAGTGAGCAATCTGCACTCTCACACTTTAATAACTCCTTTACAATCCACAGGTTTGTTTTGTGATGGGATTTTTCTAAGGAAGACCATTTAACACGGTCTTTTAAAAACTTTGAAATCGCAAAAAAGGAGAAAAGCTCCATCCTATAATCTGCACTCAATATCCCCTCAATCCACATAACCATGGCAATCCCCAACTTTTAATGGAGATAAAAATGAATTCCTCACGGGACTAAAACATATATGTTACCAAATTAGAGATTCCCTATAAAATGGGCCTAAAGCATTGGACATAATGCAGCCGTGCGCGTGACTGAGCGCAAGGAGTCTCCTGAGTGATCTGTGGACTCAGATACGCTCGCGATGGGGAGGCGTGGCCGTGACGTCACCAGGCTGGTTCGCCCTCATTGGGTGAACCGCTCATGTGACACGGCCGTCATGCAAAAAAAGAAATAATTTCTCTCCTCAAAATCCTGCTGTCGCATCACGCGGCGTCAAGCTTCCTAGAGCGCACTATGGCCGGCCTGATAGAGCTACTGTATTTTATTCATGTTGCGTGCACTATGGCCGCATGCTGGAATAAATCAGAAACACAATTTATCTTGGACCATACGGTGGTCCTGTTATCATACTCTGCAGCATATCCATTTTCTCTGCCATTTTTTTAATATATTGATAGCAATATGATTATTTCACCTCTAGACAGTATGCATGAAGGGGTTAACCCCTGTAACCGGCGCTCAAGAGCATACGGTAGAAATTGATGAAAAAAATTAAGTCCATTATAGCAAAGCCGGTAAGGCTACATCATAAACCCTCCGAAGCCATCTTTATATAGTGCGGAAAATAGACACAGGTGGGGGGTGAATATAGCGAAGAAAGGAAAGAGTAGCTAAAGGTACCCCTACAAGTGAATTGAGAGACCGGAACCTAATGGCTCCGCAACCCCCACTATTCCTGCTATCACACACTGGCTCCCGAACTCAGCAAAGGTAGGTACTTAACTGATCAGATGCTGAGAGGAGGGAAGACAGCCAGGATTGCGGTTTGTGAGAAAGGCGTGCTCCAGCCAAGATGCAGCACTCAATTGTGAAGGGAAGAAGGCGTGCACAGCTCACGCTTGTTCTCTTTGCCAGTGAGCTGTGCACGTCTTCATCCCGTCACAATTGACAGTAGTGCATATTTCAGAGTTTGAATTGTTGACCTCTATGGAATAATCTATTCAAAATCTAAATGGCTGTGTGCAAATAAAATCTTTCTGCTTAGTTGACAGTGATAAAGCTAAACATTGAGTGACCTTTTTGTCCAGCAAATATGTCGAAAGGAGATATTATGAAGTCTACACCCGTTTTCTTTATTGCATAGGTCAGATCTGGTTTGCTCCTTTTTCTCACAGAGAACAGTTTTTCTTTTACTAATTCACAAATCCAGCAAAGTTTAGGCACAGTTCCACAGAAATGATGTCATTGTAACAGTGTCCGCTAACTATTCATTCACATGTGTTGAGCAGCTTTGTATAGAAGCTGAATGACCAATGAGTTAATTGGAGGAAATTATTTATCAACAATCAAATTATATAAATTCACTCCAACGCATTCAGTAAAACACTATGCTGGTTTATTTTGTTCCCAAAATAGGGGTCTGTGTATATTTATTGTCTGTTTCCTGTTTGGAAATATCATGATTCAACAGGACTAAAAAAAATCAATTTTTGTAAAAAGCGGTATGTGTGTGGTAAGTCACAAATCTCGGACAGCAGCCATGCAAGAGCCAAGAGGCCTGTCTGCTTGTATGAGTCAAAAAACAAGCTGAGAACATAATGTGACAATTAAAAAAAGCCACATGTGGGACGAAGCCGCGTGTTATGAGCATGAATTCAGAATCATTTAAATGAAATCTAACTTGACCAGGCTTCCATGCATACATGTCATTAAGTAAATGCGGTGGAGAAGCGGCATGGAAAACATTGGGGGTTATTCATGAAACTACTATTGTGCAGATTGGGACACTGTATCACAGAAACCTCTATGGAGGTCCTATGGTAGTTTCTGTGCGATAGTGTAACGGGTGCTCGCCACAAACAGGACAGAACCGCGAGGCTGAGGTGGGGATTCAAGATACACCAACCTGCAGCCGCGAGACTGCGCGGTGTGTAGATCCGTAGTCGTGTGGCCGGGTCAGGGTAGGAGAAGTACGATAGTGTTGCTACTCGCTGTGGTCTAGGGTTGGAGATGTAGAATAGTCGATGTGCGTAGCCGAGGTCGAGGTGTAGAGAAGGTGGCAGTCCAGGTACAAGCCGAGGTCGGGGATACTAGGAGATAAGACAAGACAAAGTTAGCAGAATTGCACAAGGCAAAGCAGGACATGGCAAGCTGGGTGCCTGGGGGTAGCATTTCATCGCAGGTTAGGACTACTATGCTCAGCCGATTTGGAGCAGGGGGCGGTGAGCATATAAAGGACTGTAAGCCAATCAGGGGAAAGGCACAAGGCTGACTGTGATGATTGTCTTTTGATAGCAGAACCAATCCACGCTGAGCTGTACGGCTGTGAATGCTGATTGCCATCTGCCCACTCAATCGTCAGGAGGCGGAGTAAGCACCGCAGGTGAAGTAGATGAGATGGTTATCCTGCTGTCAGTGTTGCGGATATTGAGAGACGTTCTGAGTTAATACATTATTTGAAAAGATTATGTTTTGATATAAACCGTTATTTGAATAATAAAGTTTTGCTAACAAAAAGTTCATGATTAATGTACATTTACTTGTCAGAGCTAATATCATTAAACTGAATTCAGATATCCAGCACTCTACATTGTACTATTTTGTTATGCTGGTAGGCTACTTACTACTAATTCTTGCTTATTCAACTTTCAATAATATGTCACAATTGTATTTAATGCTGCATGCATGTGTATATATACTTCAACATTTGTAGATGTATTATTATAATAAAAAGGTTTTGTAAAGTAATTCAATTAAAGCAAAATAAGTTTGATTTAGTAGTTTTCTTTTCTCATTTTTGAGTCATCTTAGATTTTTTGGGGCCTAAAACCTTTTTGCAGGCTCTTGGGAGCATTCGTGGCCCTGGTCACTTCACCCATTGTGCGGAGTGGATTATCCAGGCCTGGCAAAGGGGAACGTATTGGATAGACAAATTACAAACTTTAGCACCCCTTGTTTAGAATCTACAGATTGCTATAGTGCAGATTTTTTCCCAGTGAAAACCCGTGACAACTGTCACGCATGCGAGAATGGCTCGTGCCGACTTTGCATGCGCGATCAAACCACACCGATTGCGCATGCGCAGCTGACACGATCCGACTGCGCATGCACAGGATCTGCTCTTGCCAGCCGCGCATGCACGATCGGCTCTTGCCGGCAGTGCATTTGTGATCGGAACATTTTGGCACTTTTTAAAAAGTCGTCGGGACACAATGCCAAAAATCGGTACCATCCTGGAAAAACAAGGACGTCTGATCACCTAATATAGAGGCATTTAACCAATTTTTATATTTACAGTTATATTTCCTCTTCCAGATCCTTATTTTCACCATATTTTTTCCAAAACAAATAATTTTTACTGAGCGCCAGCATGTTTTTATTATTCATATTCTAAATCATTGATTTGAATTGTTTTTACAAATTTAAATTTTTATAAACATCCCCTACCTCTCAACTATTTATTACTCAGAAAGGATCACATTCCTTCCCTTGTTTTTATTATAAGGAGACTTCTAATACTGTATATTTATTCTCCCGCTCAAGTATTAAAACATTACTCTAAAGAAAATTCAGGAATATGTTTATTATTCAAATTGTTAAGGATCCATAAATATGTGTCTTAGGAAGTTGTTAATATGAATATTAATTATTACTCTCATAAATTAATTACTTAATTATTACTCTCATAAATATATCAGTCTCTAAACACACATTATATATTCATTTGCCTACAGGGACAAGAAAGCAATTTTTATATATTTTGTATGCATTCCATACTGTTTATTTATTCAAATATACTTTCTGCTGTATTTGTGTCTCAGGAAGTTGTGTGCTCATTTGCATGTTATTTCCCAGAATCCCTGACTGCAGTGGAAGCACTGTATGCTAAGAGATAAAGGTGTAAAGCAGAGTTGCAGACCTATCTGACACGTGAATGTGCTCACAAGTGATATTTTTATTTGCTATTTTTCATATGAACATAAATTACTTTGATAAAAAAAATCAAATCTCTGAACATATATTTTATATTTATTAACTTATAGGAGCAAAATAAATGTTTTCTAATTGTTTTTATACATTCCATACTGTTTGTTCATTCCAATGTACGGTTTCCTGTATTTGCAGGAACAGGTGGTATACATGTATACATGGGATCATTGCTTCCATTAGCCTTTATTTATGCAACTTACATCATATTAACCACTAAAAAGTTCTAGTAATGAATGTGTTAACTATAGCATATATAAGGCCACTCAGGATTAATTCACCTCACCCCTACTGACGAAGCAGCCATATTGCTGTGAAACGCGTAGAAACAAACACTGTGCGGAGTTACAGTGCAGAGCAGACCCCCATCCCGGGTCTCGAAATATTTGTCGTTTATGGCACCGGTTTTATCACAACAAAATGTCAAATAGGGTATGTTCGACAATACTACGAAAATGGCCATAGGTCACTATTTGAAAGTAGTGATGTTTTGACCGCTGGATTGAGCCCTGGGGGGGGGGGGGGGGGAGTACTCTAGATTACCATGAATGAGCCAGGTTCAGGTAAACTATGAAAATACAATTTAAAATGAAAAATACAGGTGGAACTGCTGCTTTAAAGGGCCAGAGGAAGCAGGATGAGTGAACTCAGCTTTAAATGAGTAATTAAAAAGCAGTCTGCCTCACAAATCACATTCACAGTGTCCCAAGGATGATGAGTAAAAAATGAAAGTTTTTAACTATAAATGGAGGTACTCATCACGGTGTGGTATGTGACTGTTCATGTTGGCATTTTGACAAGGGGGTCTGTGAATGGACCCCACAGAGACCCCCAAGATACAAACTAGTCATAGAGGGAAAATGAGCAGATGTGTGCGCAATGACATAACCATTCTCATCCCAGAATAGCGGATTCTCTTTCAGGGTGCTTTTTTTCTTAGTTGTATTACCTTCAGGAGCAGGGTTGTGGAAATGTACTGATCTCTCAGCAGTAGGGTAACATATACACACATACCAGAGCATAGGGAATCCATCCCTAACTCACTACTGTGACTGGTACTCTCTGGCATCCTTCCTCCTGTGAAATGACTTACATTTCTGTGGTGTGTAGTGATAACCCTGCAGCAGAGGATTATCTAATAGTAATCAAGCTCTTGTAGTGTGTTAAGAATACAGAAAATCGCTTTTTTTGGTTCAGGAACCCCATAATTACATTGTGAAATTGTGAGGATCCCCAACCCACTCTAATAGTACGTCTGAGATCAGATGCATTGTAAGAAACCCTGATCCTCTCTAATAGTGCTGCTGAGATCAGATGCATTGTAAATCCTTCTGTATTTGGTGCAATTTACAAATGATCTAAAAATTGCAGGGAACCCTTTAGGGGTGCCTGGGGAACCCAATGGTTCTTAGGATCCCCTGTTGAAAAACACTGCATTATGAGCAACCAGTTGCCATAGAGTAGACAGAGTTAATTCATACCAGATTACAACAGCAAATTACAAAAAAATTGTAAAATAGAGAATAAAGCCATTTCACTAACATCTTGTAACTTTGTGTTGCATTTAACCTTTCAATTCTAAAATGTGTTAGGTTACAGGTCCATGCCGCACCAAAACCTTTAATGTTTTCCCTGACTTACAGCTGAGTAATTCCATTTTGATGATACATCCCTCCCCTATTACAGATTCATGGGAAAATATACTTGTCTAATGATATTAGCAGATGTTTGGAATCTCAGTCATTTGTAATAATAATTAGTGCAAATCTCAGAGTGAACGAGAACCTGAGACAAACCATGTTAGCTTACTTTTAACCCCTTCGTTGCTAGGTGAGTAAAGCAGTGCATTGTGGAAGAGATAACGTAACTTATTACCCTATTTCCTCGATTCTAAGACGCACCTTTTTTTCCCATTTTCACATGTCTGAAATCGGGGTGCGTCTTAGAATCAATGTATTAAAAAAATGAAAAGGAAAAAAAAGTGCCTACAGTACAGTACTAACCCCCTCTTTCACTTACCATGTTTCAGGAGAGGTGCCATGTCAGCGGAGGATGAAGCTGGCGGTCCCACGTCTGCAGATGGTTGAAGATGGGCAGGTGGCGGTTGTGCGGTGGCGGCAGGACAGGTGCCAAGTCTGCAGGTGAATGAAGATAAGACAGCGGGAGGGTGTGTGGTGGCAGGAGATCATAATAGCAGGAGAGCTGAGCAGAGCGGCATAGGGGAACGGCCGGGGAGGTGCACACTGTAACACCGGAAGTTGACCGGTGTCTGACTTCCGGTTACAGTGCGCTCTTCCCCAGTCATTCCCCTATGCCGCTCTGCTCCTGCTTAGCTCTCCTGCTATTATGATCTCCTGCCGCCACCGCACGCCCACTGTCTTATCTTCATTCACCTGCAGACTTGGCACCTGTCCTGCCGCCACACTCCCGCCGCACACTGTCCATCTTCAACCATCTGCAGACGTGGGACACCTCTTCTGCCGCCGCCACCGCCCGCTTCATCCTCCGCTGACATGGGACCTCTCCTGAAACATGGTAAGTGAAAAAGTAATTTTCCTCGATTTCAAGGGCCAAATCGATGGCGTCTTACAATCGAGGAAATACGGTAAGTAGATTGCCAAACGATATAGTTACAAAATACCTGGGAACGTCATAGACTCCAGTTAAAAATCAAGCATTGCAGAAACAAAAACATCACCAATGTAACCTTTTCATGTGTTAGGCACACATAATAAGCTTGTGCTGTTAATATGATCTTCGGGGCCTATGTTTTGAAGGAGCAATCCAAGCTGTTTATTTTATGTTATTATTTCTTTTACGTAGGATTAAAGCAGGGGGTCTGCAGAGCTGGACCCCATTCATTTCAGCTCCAGAGACCCCCTGCTTCCCGAGATACTTACGACCAAAGGGGGTGCCGGCATCTCGGGCATCACGCATACCAATAGGAAGCCAAACCTGATGATGTCACGGCTTCCTATTGGCCCGCAGGGCACAGGAACTTTGAAACTACATTATTACGTGATCCCTGCTAGCCGAGCGGAGAAGCTACTAGCACCCTCTACTGAGGTACGTATCTCTGGAAGGAGGGGCTCCCCTAAGCTGAATCCTGCTTCAATCCTATGTTCAAAAAAAATCACCCCAAAAATGGCATGCATGAATTGCCTCTTTAAAACAGAAATCCCAGTTGGCACATTTTTTTTTTTAATATAGTAATATATACACTAAGTCTGCACCATGACTGGCTGCACACAGACCCAGTTCCACCTCCACACCCTGTCACTCAGAGAGTCTGCTGGAGGAGGGGAAAACCCAAGATGACAGTCTGTTATAGCTGCATCTATCAGTGCTTACATAACAGGGGGCAGTAGAATTGCCAAAACCTACCATGGCTACACTTATATACAAGACATTGCATGCACAGTTAAAGATAATAAATATTATATGCGTATGTAACAGTTACAGACCAGATTAAAATGGTAAGAGAAGGAGGAGCAGCCAGATACTTTGCTGAACCTTGGGACCATGAACAGTCTTTTGGAATCAGATCTCAGATGATAAGTGCTGCGTGTGGTAGGGGTGAGGAGCAATACTATGAAAACTATTTTGTTAACTGACAATACATTTGTGCTTCGTCGAATACATCGCCCCTATGTACTGGCCTCAAGTTTCTCAATCGGCGTCAATGTGTTTTGATTTTTTGGGGCGCACAGAAATGCACTTGGCACTAATTAAGATTTCTCTGTGCCAAAAAAAGGGGAAAGTGCATCAAAATTGTCTGCCAAAGTTCAACAAATATAATATATATCTCTAATCAATTTGAACAATGCAGACTTAGGGTGATGATCACTTACAATGTGCGGTGCTCACTGATATTTTCATGGTAAGGAGGAAATACGTTTAACCCTCAGTGGGAACTGCCGCTTAACTTCAGTTATATAAATATGCATGTTTAAAATATGAATTGAACTCCCTCGTGAGTTGAGGACAGATATCTCAAGGGTATAACGGAGGATAAAAAAAAAAATGTTTTCAGAGAAAAAACATGCTAGAACAGGTCAGGTGCTTAGACATGGAAGAAGTGTGGGAATCGGAGTGGTTGATGTGGAGGCCTGGATCAGCATCCCAGTAGAGGTAATACATTAAAGGACTGTAACATGCGCAATGGAACTAGAGTTCCATTACTGTGGGGACACAACGGGGAAAATATGGACTAGATGTGCCAAAGAGTCTTTATCTGTTGTCAGTCTATCGATATTTGATAATGTAGTAAGCTGTATGACAGACTCAGGGTATACATGACAACTATGTGAACAAATCATATCATTCGATTTATATAAAGTCATGCATTTGACGCGTATTGGGGCACAGTGCCTTTTTCTATAAATCTATCTTGTGTGAAGGCATCTTAGGCCTGTAATATAGTGCGCGCGTGCAATACCGTGCGCGCGTGCGTCAATTATAATTGGATGTGTTTAGTCAGCAATTTCTATACTGGCGACGCGTGCACGGCCGTGAGGGTGGCGCGGCAGACCAGGGAAAATATTTTCACGCTGCTGTCACGCCGCGAGCCAATCCCAGCGCGGCCTAACGCTGTGACGTCAGAGTTACGCACTCTAGCCGCGTGCGCCTATGCGTGCGCTATATTAACTAAACACGCACGCGCAAGGCCTCCTGCGCGCCCGCACGTGCAGTAGCGCGTACTATAGAACAAGCCTCAGGCATGTGTAGCATCTGAACTCCTACAGTACAAGGCACCCAAGAGATATAAGCAAACAGATCAAGAGTAGGGTGACTATTATCAAGGAAGTTGTCCATGGATGACCAATTGAAACAATGTGATGTGTAAGTTTATTCGAGTGGTGAGAGTTCCTTCTATAAGAAGCTTTGTTAGCTGTTGACTAACTCAATAAACCTCAATAAGTCTGTTAGATAATTTTTTTCACTGCTGTAGCTCAGTTATTCACAGATATCAGCCTGGGATTTACCAAAGGGTTTAAATTCTGGCCACATGATTCAGCTGCTTCTTATTTCCGAAAGTATTTTTCATGAATACACGCATGGACCACATGGCACTGTCGGTGTAAGCCGTGTATCCCAATTTAGAACAGATGAGTCATGGATATTAAGGGTCATATAGAGATCACTTTGAAAACGCACAGCAACGTAGCTCTTATTTTCAACTGGACAAAAGACATCATTCACATCGCCAACTGTAAAGCGATAAAGCCATTTACCATTGTAAATTAATTACAGGGTGAGTTTAAAGGCCTTGAATCGTGTCAAATAGAGTAACTAGAAACTGCACAAAATGTGTAGCGTTTTGTTTCCAATTACATTTCCTTGGGGAAACTTTCGCCAAACCTCAAAGGGCTCATTTGTCTTAGATTTTGCAAGCTTTCAGCAAAATATGGGGTGTGTGCCCTGTTTATATTCTCAGAATTCTCAGCATTGTCGGAATTCTAGGGATTCTCAAGAAATGTAGCAAATTAGCATATTAAACGAGATTGCCATGTACATGGGCAGAATGCGCAGCGAACTCTGACTAGGTTAACTGTGCATGCAATGTCTTGTATATAATGTGTACCCTGTTCATTTATGTAACTGTATTTGTAACCATGTATTATTTGTGATACATTTGATGAACGGAGCCACTTAGCATGGCCACTGATGGGGTGGGGATAGAGGGGGGTGGGGGGGAGGGCCTGGTGTACTGGGTCCAGTGGTGGAGTGGGCCTGGCTAACCACATCCAAAGCTCCAAGGTCGGCCCCAGCAGCCGAGTCCCTTACCGCTCAACAATTGGCATGACCATTTTCAAAAATTATTTTAAATATTGAGATTTTTTCCGATTTTCTTTAATAACGATATAGATTACGGAGATCTAACCTTTGATACATATCACTGCTGTTCGTTCTCGTCTTCGGTAATGCGCTGGACATCACAGTCACACTTTTTGACCTGTACGCAATAAAGAGGGTTTTGAAAGGTTGGTCTGGCAGTGAAAGGCCGTAGAAAAGTATTTATGGCAACCGATTACTTTTCTTCTGAACAATTGACATATTTCACCTATAACAACATTGTAAAGCATGGACAGCCCAGAAACGGCATTTCTTTATTTTATGTCGCCTTTTTATTTTCAAAGTAATGTATGTATTGGCTGCACTTTCATATTTTTAAAGCTCCCAGTTTATTAGTGGGTTTCTATATTTCACTTAATCATTCCATTAAAAAAAAAAAAAAAAAGATGACATCCAAATATCAAGAAGTTTCGAGTCTCCCAGCAGCAGGACTGCACAGCAGATCAGGATTTATCCCACTTGACCACCTGTGGTTTTGGAACTAAGCCCGTGAAAATCTGTTTATTCCCACGCTGATCAAGGGGATGTTTTGTTGCCTGAGGCTTAAAAATTACTGGCAGAATGTTACATGACAAATTCTTCTCTCTTAATACTGTGAGGCTACACAATGTCATATGCTTCTAATTATATATTTTGTTAATAAACTACATGGAGGGATGCAATTATGAGTTGTTTCATGCAACTGGTTTGTTGTTTTTGCTGTGCACCGCTAAGTAATCTCTGGCAGCAAATGGTATAATGTGCAGGCAACAAGGAAGGAAAAGTCAGGTAATTAATCTACTTGAAGACTGTGAATTAGACTGGTTTTTAACCCCTTTGGACATGTAAATAAGTTTGTAGGAAAGTGCAGTGTTAAACGCAGCACTACATAATTCCAAGCAATACATAACATTCTACAATGGATAAGAAGTAAGGAGTGACACGCTGTGCTCATTTGCATGTCATTACCCAGAATCCCTGGCTGCAATGGAAGCACTGTTCGCTAAGCGATTATGGGTAATGGGACAAGCAAATGCACCACACGTGGTACTTTTATTTACTTTCCAAGAGTTTTTCGGCACAGATTACACTCTACTAGGCGGCGAAAAATAAATGGCCCATGAAGAAACCATCTGTTCCTGTTTAATTTTCAGGGACTTGTGCCATTTGAGAACTTGTTTCCTGTAGTCTAGCCTAGTAAAACATTTCATTTTGCAAACTCACTGGAACCATTCGAAATGAAACATCCATGAAAATGAATAACTCGCAGGAAAGAAAGGAACAACTACTCACTAGTCCCATGCCAGCCAGCCAGACTGCAGGAGAACGGATATATGGTTCCAGAACAATTTAATCGTAGGAACAGACTGAGAGAGTGTGCAAAAGTAGTGTAATATACATCCAGCTTATGCTTGCATTAATTGTAAGTGCTACTAACCGGCTCATGACAACACGTTGTGTATGCTTGGCTTCTGCAAATGTGTTTGCGTCGTAATAGCTGTCCGTGAGTAGGGTCACTGGCTCTGCACTTCTTTAACCCAGGCTGTGCTGAAAAGCTGTGTAATGCGGCAGGCATAAGATTATAGGGCTCCATGTTAAAATGCACCCTGTGCTCGTTTGCATGTCATGACCCAGACTCCCTGGCTGCAGCGGAAGCACGGTTCGCTGAGCGATAATGGGGAGAGACAGAGTTGCAGACCTGTCTGAGACATGTTAATGCGCCACACGTGGTATTTTTATTTGCTGTACACAGTATGGTGGAGGGTTTTTGTCACTTTTTTCTACCCACCATTACTTTTTTAATGTCTGGTTGCGCAGATATACAACTCTAAACACAACTTTGGTTTACTTTTGCAGCTATTTTACTTTAAAGAATACCAGCCGTTTAAAATATAACATCATGGTCATCAGAATACTTCAGCTTTTGACCAGCTGGGACCTCACGCTGTTATACAGAATTTCCCAACAATCTCTGAATAGCATCTTCGTAAGCAGTGAAGTGACTGGAGGCCATCTAGCTCTATCCCAGGCTGCCAGAGACTGTGCACAGCACATGTTATAAAGGAGACCAGCAAGCGAATAACAAAAAATATATGTCGTTTGTGTGGGGGGGGGGGGGGGGGAGAGGGGGGGGGGGGGTCTTCATGTAGTTTTCATCCAGAAGTAAAGAGGTTGCTTATATTCCATATAGTCCATGTACAAATATAACAGGTCAGGTTTCCAGGATATCCCTGTTTCAGCACAGGTGGCTCAATCAGTGGCTCAGACTGATTGAGCCACCTGTGCTGAAGCAGGGATATCCTGGAAACCTGACCTGTTGTGGGGGCTTGAAGACTGGAGTTGAGAACCCCTCGGCTAAGGGTAAAATAAAACACTTGTCATTGTAAGGTTCAGGCTTAGGCCCTGCCCCGTCACGCAACACCACAGCCAACGCGCATCAGGCTGAAGTTGCGCGCAGGCACTGTGCTGTCAGGCGGAGGGACGCCGCAGTGATCGCCCTTAGGCTCCGCCCCCGTGATGACGCGAGGGACGCCCGTCGCACTCAAGCTACGCACAGGCGCCGCATAGTCACAACTACAGTCGCTGCTAACATTAGTCCACACCTGCAGGCACGCCCCTCCCCTGCCTATCAGTAGACAACTCACTGCTGAGTAGGCGGATCTTGTTCATTACTCACAGCGCCTGCTTCCCTGCTATTGGTTACCTGTCCTTTATATGTTCAGCCAGCCCTGCTCCAAGTTGGCTGAGCATAAAACTTCCTCCTTGTGACGTAGTGCTTGCCTCAAGCATCCTGCTGCTTTGTCTGCTGCCTTGAACATTCTTATCTTGCCTCCGTGCACCTTGACCTCGGCTTGCACCTGGACCCCCACCTTCTCGGATCCCTTGACCTCTGCTTGATATTCGACTCCCGCCTTCTCTACTCCTTGGACCCTGGCTACGCTCAACGACTATCCGACTTCTCCTATCCTAGACCACGGCGAGTATCACGACCATCCTGACCTATCCTACCCTGACCTGGCTACACGACTACCACACTGCATTCCAGACACGGTTACGCGGTTGTAGGTCGGTGTTTATCAATATCCCCGCCTCAGCCTCGCGGTCCCGTCCTGTTTGCGGTGAGCACCCGTTACAGTCATACACAAAAGAAAAACTGTGAAATGCTTGTATTATGTGTGTTTGGGTTTATTTAAGGTAGCCAATCAACTTAAGTTTTTTACAAGATGCCTTAACATACTTTACTAATAACTACAAGGTGTCAATTGTTAAAGGGGAGAAATAATGTTTTAATTTGAAGGGAGCCTAAGTGGTTCATTTAAAAAGGTGAACCGCTTCCCTACTGGGTGGGTAATCCAATATAGCCAAATGGAAGTTTTTGAACAATAACAGTGCGAGCGGACGCTTCTGACTATATTAAATCAGGGGAACGTGGTGTATGTGGTGCTCAAAATTGAGCAAGTATCCTCATAAGACATAAATCATAATAAAACCATAATATGGTGGTCCGGTGATGATGGAGTGCCCCTCAATTGAATGCAATGAAATTGCGTGGTTACTGTAGGGGAAATGACAGGTGGAGTCAGTTGAGACAGCCACAGGGATGTACACAATAATCACCCAAACAGTATATTAATGAAGGAACAATGTCCATAAACAGCAGGATTTAAATAAGGCACTATGGCACTTTACCTAACCGTCCAGGGGGCACTCTCAGGATCTATAGCGTGCACCCACTCCCTTCTTATATTAAATCAGGCCCTAAAACATTTATTTAGCGCCGTTTTAAATTCCTTATTTTCCAGGAAAAAAAGCCAACTAGGAGATCCAGTTTGGATGAACATTGTAATGCAGGCCTGCACAACTCCAGTCCTCGAGCGCCGCAAACAGGCCAGGTTTTCAGGCTATCCCTACTTCAGCACAGCCGGCTCAATCATACTGAGCCAATAATTGGGCCAGCTGTGCTGAAGTAGGGATACCCTGAAAACCTGGTCTATTTGCGGCCCTCGAGGACTGGAGTTGTGTAGGCCTGTATGTTATCACAGTGCAATGTACAGTACCCAGCACTAACAGATAATTCACTGCCTTGAGAAAGCACGGCAAGCCGCGAAAAAGCTGTCGGCGTTTCTGATTATATGGGGCCTTCTCCTGCCATCACTAAATGATGTAAGAATGTTGCACAATTTTTTGCTAATTTTGATGATCTTCCTGTTTTTAACGGATGCTGAATAAAATACTTGACTTTTGAATTCCCACTTTTGCATCTATTTCAGTTTTGCATCATGCAATTTTCTTACATGTTTTTTTTTTAGCCTCTCAGTGTGTATTTTTTTTTCCTACCACATCCTTTGCGGAAAGATATTCTCGCTGAATCATGTTGTGTAACTTGTAGAGTTACTTGCTGTTTCATTGTGAGTGCTTCGCCGTTTCATTCAATCAGCCTTGTATTCTCCTATCAATCCAACCAAAAAGTCCCAGCCCCGGTCATTCCTCTGAAAACCCCATCTCTGCTTGAAGAGCCTGAAATACAGCCTGAAATATAGTATGCAATGAACCTGTACATGCAGAGAGTTTATTTACATCCAAGTTTAGTACATGGACAAATATGTCAACCTGCAATGACCCAAATCGGTGAGAAATAGCACTTCAATGGAATAGTCCTGAATGCTGTTAGTGAGACGCCCTCAAACACTTTAAGACTGCAAAAGCAATCAGTGAACCTGACTACAAACCGGTTAAGATAAAGTTTGCAAATGCTTCGGCACTCAAGAAAAAAAAAACAGGGTTACAAAGTTATAATAATCAAAACTCCTTATTTATTGAGACACCGTTTTTATTTAAATCCAACATTGTTTCGGGGTCTAAAGTTTCCCTTTCTCTGGAACATAGAAATGGCAAGAGGGCCTCTTTAAAAAAAAAAAAATTATTAAATAAATGTATTTTTAGTGTTTCTCACTACCCTTGTGGTTTGGGTAGAAGCCCTGGAGCACCCTGCTGATGTCCTATATCAGGGGTCTCCAAACTACAGCCCGGGAGCCACATCAGGCCCCCCACAAGATTTTATCCGGCCTGCAGCAACTTGAAATATATATATTTTCGCTCATTATACATCATTTCCCAGTGTAAGCACGGCATTCTTTCTTTGTAATTGTCACATTTCTCTTTTGTTCTGAATCATATCATGCTGATTACCCCAAAAAGGTCCAAATAAAACTTATTCATTCATTTATAAAATATATAAAAATTCTAAAAATATTTATTTTTTCCTTTGGCCCGCGGAAATGTGTGGAATATACGATGTGTCCCTCGTACTGAAAAGTTTGGAGACCATTGTCCTATAACCTTCTTATGGAAATAACTAGAGTTCATCTTTTTTCTTTTACAAACCAGTTCGACACAGAAAATCAATGAGAGTTGACATGTCTACATAGATCATTTTCTTACTACATCATCTCCATACAGAAATATACTGAACAGCTCAGGCTGAAGATCATCCGCTCACACTAATCCACAGGAGGCATCTGACAAAGCGCCGATGATGATGCGAAACGCGTAAGGAAAACATGCAGTTGCAAGTCTCTTTCCACCATGATGGTAACTTTTAAATAACCAAAAATTAAACACATTATTTTATGGACATTTTTTAAACGCGCCATCTATTTGTGTATATTTTCACATGCTTGTTCCCCATGCAGCTTCTGTTTTTTTTACCCTGCCACACTGGCACATTTTTACCTTCAATACATAGATTAAATATAAGGTAAAGGCCATTCTCACACTAGGGGTGGCCGACTAGAAAAGATGTCCTCTGGCGCGTTGTCTCAAGTATATAGTCCAAAATAAAACTAAGAGAAGATAGCAATGTATCAACACAATGCACTGACAATTTTGCATAGCTTGTGTTGTAATTCTTTTCCTATCCGGAGTGTTAGAGGTTAATGTAGACAGGCTAGGACACCAGGCTAGTGGAACTCTCTCCTGGACTCTGACTGCTGAACCTAAGTATATCTATATTGGACTCATTACCTTCCTCCGTTAGCACTATTAAGTTTGTTATCACTGTATATTTGTAATTAACTAATTTATATTAGGTTAGTGTTTAGCGCTGCTTTTTTTTTCTTTTGTTCTGTAGGGATGGCAGACTGACTGTTTCCAAAGTGGTTACTCATTTATTGTGTGATTTATTTATTTAATTCTTGGTCAATAGTTTGTTGCTAATCCGCTTGACATGTTTAAGTTAAATAGAATATTTTCATTGCCTTTTTAAAAAAAATATTTATAGATGTGATAAATCACATGATTTAAAAAAAAAATATAAACATTCCGTACACACCTCTATTCCTGCCCTGACCATTATATCTATCACAGTCTTAAAAAGGTGGAGAAAACAATGGAAATACATGTTAAAATGAATATAATTGGTAGAATGACTGATATTAACTAATATTTCATTATAATTTATATATTTGCTATGTGTAATCCCTTAGCTTTCGATTTCTAAAAAAACAAAAACACTTCCTATATCATATGCAAAACCCCTGCTAAGCACCAAGACGTGTTCATGTTCCCAGTAACTAACAGTCATACTATACATCTAAGACACCCTGACCTTGACCCCTTGCAGACGCACTTATCAGAACGCCCTCTCCTGTTTCTGTAAGTACTCCCCACTTACCACTTAGATTGTAAGCTCTTCGGGACAGGGACTCCTTTTCCTAATGCTACTTTCAAGTCCGAAGCGTTTATTTCCATTGTATGTTATATTATTATGTCACACGTATTACTGCTGTAAAGCGCTATGTTCCTGGATGGTGCTTTATATAAATAAAGATATACATACATACATACACCAGCATGTCATTAAGATTACTTCCTGTATAAGATGACCTTACAGGGACAGTCCTCAAAATCTGACCAATTGGCTTATTTTAGTACTTTTTCCCTTTGTGCCTTTTATCTTATACTGATCTACTTCATAACAAAAAAAAACAGCTTATTGCAAACTAAAGAAGGAAAATGTTGTAGACAACACACACATATTCCCAAACCATCTAGGGCAGAGGTTCCCAACCTCAGTTTTCAAGGACCACTAACAGTGCAGGTTTTAAGGATACAGTATCCTCTCATTAGCACAGGTGGCCCAGTCATTTTGACTGATGACTATAGCTCACATACAGCAGAGTACATCCTAAAATATTAACCTTAACATAGTTAAAGATAAAGTATAACACAGTTCAGAAGGTCCTATGTATACAGGCTCTATAATAACAAGTCATGGGATATTATTATAATCATAATATAAAACCGCACAGGTCTAACTTTTGTAATTATAACATGTCAAGTTTCTTCAATGACCCATTTGCCTACGATAACTAAAAGAAAGAACGGGAGTCACAAGCACGCTATGATACAAGGTTTTAAGTTAAATGGTCTAGATAATAGATCAAGACCAGTTATAAGTTCGGAAAAAAAAAATGGGTATAGCAAATATGTATTGAACTATGTAACATTATACGATAACCTATGTACATGTCAATACAATATGCTACAATGTAATATTTTGAAATGTATCTGTAAACACCCTAATAAAAAGATACATTAAAAAAATAATAAAATTACCCATTTGCCAAACCTATACAGTATGTGCCAATAAATAACGCTTGGAACATAAACATGTATTTATCTGTACAGCTTTCTGTCACGAGAGCTTGCGACAGGCTAAAATTGACACCAAAAACTATATATAAATATATATATACCTGGGTTTGAACTGGGACGAGACTTAGATATGATAAATAGAATTTATTCCTTGATAAAGGTGAACACAACAGATTATACAATAACAGGCAAAATATAGACACTTACGTAAAGATTATGGCAAGACAGCCAGCAGGATTACAGACTGCCACTTCTTCCATATTTGTGTTGACATCACAGCAAAACAGGCAGGTCACATGCATGCATGAAGATCATTTGCATGAAGAACAATGAACAGCATGAACACTTGATAGAGGGTGGACAGCTAGTTTATATACCGTTTGTCCCTCTATCTGTAACCTTAGGTGCCGAGACGGCTAGCAAATGTCCCTTGGAAGCTTTTGAAGCTCATTTTGGGACTTCCAGCTTGGGGTAGCCCCCCCATCAATAAACCCTTTGAAGCAGGGAGGACATTTGTCATGTTCACTCCTGCAGGAAACCTTGGTGTGTAAATGTGAGTTACCACGTTTACAAAGACATCCTCTTCCCTGCTCATTATCATAGCAGGGGGGCTGCAGTTTCTCAGAACTTCAACCAAAATTTCATATTTACTGCAAATCATTGCATAACTTCCGTTCCGTAATACACACAGTCCGGTGAGATATATTAATACGGCCGGTGGCACCTGACGGTCACAGAAAGACCAAAAATTACATTGTAATATGAACATTAATAGAGATATTAATATCTGGCATTTAGCAGCAGGTACCTATACAGGGTTTAGACTCCCCAAGATCGGCTGACTCCCGCCAATACACTTATGTAATTCTTAGCCGCTTCAGCCAAGGACATCTCATAGTATTCTTATATTTAATAAAGTTACTCACTTTTGATATCCTGTTGGGGGTAGCCCCCCCCCCCCCCCCGGCCCCATCAATAAAGCCTTTTGAAGTGGGCTATTGGCTTTTCGCATAACCAATTAGGTCAGTTACCTATTGATCAGGGCGATGTATCACACCTCTCTGTTGATATACACTTCCAGTGAATAGACTCATGTGAATACTCATATGAGGCACCATTTGGTTCCTTACGCATTACAAAGACAGGCATTCTGCCTGTACATTAGCACACCATTAGCATTCTGCCGGTGTATTTAAAAAACTGCAAAAAGTCACTTTATCCAAAACATATGTCCCTCTTATGACAAAGTTATATTTTTAATATGTGTGTACTTGGGGGGTGACCCGGAGGCTGTACCCCAAGGCTCAGAATACCTTGCTGGCAGGCAAGACAGGTTAAAATATTCCCCTCATGTTCCAGACATCCCTGCCCTGCAGCTATTCCTCATAAGAGGCCACCCATACAAGGCAATCCACTTACACGCTGACACAGGCAGTTGCAGGCCCATGAGGCAAAGGGAATACAAAGATAACGCATTAACTAGCCCACTGGGCTTACACAATTAACCCCTGATGACCCAGTGTGTGTGTTATGCAGGTACTGATTAACCCAGACATTACAATGGGACAGGGACACAGGGGAGAATGCATTTACAGGTTATAACAAGGGTAAAATCACATTTCTGGGCCTCAGCCCAGTTAACCCCTTGTCTCCCTGGCGACGTTAGAGGGGGGCCCTTGGGGGGTAACCCCGTTAACCCCGGGCCAAACCCTCCCTACCGCCACACTTTCCACTCGGGCAAAAGATATACAACAAATGTTGTGTCGCATGTGGCATAATGTTGCGTGTTATAGAGGTTTCTTGCGTGTGCCTGAGCGAACGAATTACCCTTGATGATAATTGTGATGTTGATGCTTTTTTTCTGTGCTACACATACAGCACACAAAGGGATAACTTGAGTTTTAAAGAACAATTTTTTGTTGTGTTACCGATTTAAATGATCTAAGAGGGGCCTGGTCTGGGTTTATTGGGGGAAATTAAGCAATAAAACAACAGCCCTGTTTACAGTGCGCTGACAATCACATAGAATACAGATTGGTCAGCCAGGCAAAACTTCAAAGGCCATCACTCGTCAGAGACAATAGGTGAAAGAAGGGACTCCAGTTACAGCATATCCATACTGATTTACCGCATATAAAGATATTTGGGGGATGATGTCCCACACAAGAATGATAAATATATCATTCTGAAGACCAAGTGCAGCTGAATAAAATGATATGCAACATAACAGGATAATGTATGTGCCTACCTCAGATACAAGTAGAACTTGCATGGGCAAAAGTGAAATTTACACCTTCAGGAGAATCATGTGAACACATTAATGCAGGTGGCATTATTCTGGGGGTTATGGGGAGAAAGTTATAGGGGTGTTTCATACTTTCAGATTAAGTTTCTCTACCAAACCATAAATGTCGCCCCCCTGTACTCCCCTGTATACCCACCTTTTTGTTGTTGCGCCCCCCCCCCCCGTTTCTGCTCCCCCCCTTGTTTTGTTCCACTTTTTTCCCCCACACACCCCATATATGGTACTACCTCTATGTTATTGTAGTTTTCCATGTGTGGTATTGTATGCTTTGTTTTGATTCATTTGTGCATATATTAAAACTTATCTTTTTGGTTCTTTACCAGTGATCTGATTTCTCTATATAGGGAGTGCTGGACTATTCAGTATTTTTTATAAATGTCACAGGAGATGGATGAGTTGGAAAATAGGTCAGGGTGGGCATATTCTGATTCCATTGCAATGTTTGAGCATAACAAAACATGTATTTGGGATATCAAAGTAGAATTCAGTTTTTTGCCAATAAACACATGGATTCTCTCATTTCAACTTCAAGCTCTCTTTGAAGGATCTGATATTGTTATGTGGTAACGTATGTAGATTTTCTGTTTTATAGTCTGTTATTTTCTGAAACTGACTGCATTTTTATATTGTTATGTTCTTTGCAACATTATTTTCTGTAAACAAGCACTGTACTGTACCACATATATATGTGTGTGTTATTTAACATTTAATAAGCACTGTCTTTGGGCTCTGACTGGACCCAGTACCTTTTAGAAGAGATTAACCGCCGTTTTGGACACATTTTTCCACATTGGGTTTTTGCATTAATTACATATTTTTCCAGTAAACAGGGGATGATAACTCCGGAGGAAGAAAATTAAATTATTCTTGGTGGTGAAACCGTAATAGAGGTGCAATGTGAAGATTTGTGGGGAGATATTGCTCATTTTGAGGGCCCTGCGGGAAGGTAAATGAGTCAGCAGAACAGCTGAAAGTGTTAACCCTTTTCCCCTATACAAATCACGTGATCACAGGTGTGGCGTACGTGACAATGTTATTACAGTGACAGCAATTCAAGCCGTGAAATTCCTACAGATCGAAATAGCAAATAACTGTTATATAACTGTAATACCTAAACGCCCTCTATGTTCTGCCTATGACATCTTTCTTTCCTCCTACCTTATTACCGCCTCTCACTCCCGCCTGCAAGACTTCTCCCGTGCTGCCCCTTCACTCTGGAATTTACTACTATGCACCATCAGAAACTCCCTGAGTTTTCAGACATTTAAACACTCTCCGAAAACTCATCTTTTCAAGGGAGCCTATCTGGTTTATAGGGTTGCCAGGTGTCCAGTATTGAACTGGACTGACCTGTACTTGGACACACTGTCCAGTAAAAGATGAGAGGTAATACTTGATATGTATGTGTCTGGTAATACATCTTTGGACATAGTGACCTGACCGGCATAGGGGGTCACGGGATTTCCCGTAGCAGGGCTGTTGCTAGGCAGCTTCCTCCATTCAGATTGGCTGCATTACACATCAGCAGCCAATCAGGTGCAGGTGTCAGGAGCCTGAAGGTGGGGCAAGGAGAGGAGGAAACAGCATGGAGCGGAGAGGAGAGAGGTGTGTGTGTCTCGAGCATGTGTGTGTCTCAAGCACATTGCACCTTACATCATTGTGTCCAGTATTTTTGTAGCAGCCACCTGACAACCCTACGGACATACCTCTAACATCCAACCCCCTCTAAGTTTATTGCGGAGAGCTGTGCGGCTGGACCAATCTCCACCATCTCTTTTTTTGGGGGGGTTCTGTGTCCTCAACAACATTTTCCTTGTTTGGTGTGCAATAAACTCACCTGTTTGTTTTTGCAATAAAAGGAGATCAGTCTAAGATAAAAGGGACACAACAGCTACAAAAACAAATACAAAGACCCGATTTTGAGGACTGCACCTGCAATGTCATCCTGCACAGTTAGTAATAGTAATAACGTGCCAGTGACTTAGTTATTGGGAACATGAACACATCACGGTGCTCTGCTCTGAGTTTGCACGTTTCACGCCGCGTGTGATATAGGAAGTGGTTTTATGAAGAAATGGGAAGCTGGGGGATTCCCTGAAGCAAATATATATCAATTCTAATTACTGTACATATCAACTCATATCAATTATTATATCAACTATATTCATTTATGCACGTCATTCCGTTGTTTTTGGCAACTTTTTAAAGCAGCAGTACAAAGCTGCCGGGTTTTTGTTTTTTTAAGTTTTGTTTTTTCCCTTTAATATGTGCATCAATACAATCCACACAATGATGAGTAATTAGCTAAGTTGCCTATTGATCCATTCTCTTATGATCGATTGGTGAAGAGTTGGCTCAGAGTTGTTCTCTAAATGTCTGTCAGTGCAGCAGAAGAGGACCAAAGATGCAAAGTTCTGTTGGGAAGATCATGTGACCAGGCAGTCACTAGATACAATTGGTGCACTGCTAGAGAGAGGGCAGGGCTCAAAAAGGGTGTGCCAGAGCCTGTTTCAGAAGAGGAAGGGGATGTGACTTTGTACATGGTTGCTATAGAAACGAAAAATGCTTGTTACATTATAATACATAAAAAATGTAATTTAGCGTTGTTTTTTAAAAAAATGCTACAAGTATTTTCTCATAGTACAGAACTGATTTTTTTTTTTTTTAAAACATACGTGGGATATTGTTTGTTCTGCAGCTTTAAGGCTGTGATAAGGATAGTGGTCAGAAGAGAAATATGGTGTTCTACATCGCACCTGTAAATCATAACAAGACATAGTGAAAATATTCTATTTAACTTGAAAATGTAGCGTATCGGTAACAAAATATTGAATTAGAATGAAATAAATCACACAATGGATAACTCATTCATACCACTTTGACAAAAGAAAGCCACGTTAAAATATTGTATTGTTTGCGTTGGCATCCGTAGTGTAAGGAAAGGCCTTTGCCGTAGAGATCATGGGTATCCAATGCCAATTCTCAAGAGCTACCAACAGGTCAGGATTTTAGGATATCCCTGCTTCAGCACAGGAGGCTCAGTCTGCGACTAACCCACTGCTTAAGCCACCTGTGCTGAACCAGGGATATCCTGAAACCCAGACCTGTTGGTAGCTCCTGAGGACATGAGTCGGCTACCCCAGGTGTAGATGCTCTATGTGTAGAAGGTAGAAATGTGCCAGCATGGCAGGATTACCATAACACATACAAGCTGAAAGAGGAACGCATAATAAGAACATCCATGTGAACATGTCAACTCTCATTTATTTTCTGTGGGTCTATGTCTGCTTTGTAGGCAGTGTCACTGTGTTTAGCAGCCTCAAATGTTTCAAGGGTGCCTCACTAACTGCATTCAGAATGTTTCCATCAAAGTGCTATTTCTCACTGATTTGGGTCATTGGAGATTAACATGTCTGTCCATGTAATAAGCTGGGATGTGAATAAGCTCTCTGCATTTCCATCTTCTATCTTCTATATATATACAACTGAAATGTTTGTCTTTCAGGATGTTTGTCTGTGGGTTTGTGCTCGCTCTCATTGGCTGTCATTGGCTGTCAAGCTCTCCCATTGGCTGACTGCGGGGCGGGCCTTGGCTATCATTGGCTCTCATTGCCTGATTACGGGGCGGGCCTTGGCTCTCATTGGCTCTCGCGGTCTCTGAGTGCAAGGCAGGGTGACGTCATTATATACAGAGTCATTCTCCACCAGGGCTCTGTGGAGCAGTCCTAGGGGTTCCGCCTGGCCGGCCGCACTCACTGCTGCCCCTGGCTCCCCCCCCCTCGGCTCTCCCCCCTCCGAGAGAGTGTGAGAGAGAGTGTGTGTGTGAGAGAGAGAATGTGTGAGAGAGAGTGTGGGAGAGAGAGTGTGAGAGAGATAGAGTGTGAGAGAGAGAGTGTGTGAGAGAGAGTGTGTGTGAGAGAGAGTGTGTGTGAGAGAGAGTGTGTGAGAGAGAGCGAGAGTGAGAGAGAGAGAGGGTGTGAGAGAGAGAGGGTGTGGGGGAACGGAGCTGTGAAGGGGGGGAAACGGAGCTGTGAGCGGGGGGGCCACCGCTGTGAATGGGGGGGGGTGGGGAATGGAGCTGTGAATTGGGTGGGGGCGGAGTTGTGACCGGGGGGGGGGGACCGGAGCTGTGAATGGAGGGGGGGCCACATTCATGTGCATTGGGGGACCGAATAGCTGTGAACGGGGGAGAAAGAGAGAGGGGGGCAGAGAGGGGAAGGGGGAGAGAGAGGTGAATGGGGAGAGAGAGAGAGAGAGAGAGAGAGGGG
The DNA here is from genome assembly GCF_040206685.1 of Ascaphus truei. Lineage (NCBI taxonomy): Eukaryota > Metazoa > Chordata > Amphibia > Anura > Ascaphidae > Ascaphus > Ascaphus truei. The sequence goes on from NC_134492.1 coordinate 31,072,572, forward strand.
GGAGCGGAGAGAGACAGGGGGAGCGGAGAGAGAGGGGGTGCGGAGACAGAGGGCGGGCGGGAAAATGACATCCCGGGCAACGCCAGGCATATCAGCTAGTATGCATTAAATACTGTATACTTTGTACTTCAGGTCCTTCAAGCAGTGATGGGGTTTTCAGAGGAATGACGGGGTCTGGGACTGTTGTATTAATAGAGGAGAATACAAGGCTGATTGAACAAAACGGCGATGCACTCAGAATGTAACAACTCAAACAGGTTACTTTACACATTACACAAGATAATTCACAAAGGATGTGGTAGGGGAATAAAAACCCCTCACAAAAAAGGGGCTAAAACACTTCAGCAAATTGCATGATGCAAAACTGAAATAGAGATAGAAGTGGGCATTATTAATTAATAAAGGGTACTGTACTGTATATTTAATATAGTCCGAACCGGACAATCACACATTGATCAACTGGAGTTTTCTACCGATAACGGCTCAAACTGCCGCTTGGTACTGTATTGAATTCCCCCTATAGGTAGTAAATAGGGTTAGTTATGAGTTTACCATGTAATGAAATCATTATTTCTCCTCTTTGACACTTGACACCTTGAAGTTATTTGTATGTCAAGGCAGCAAATATTATTTTTTTAAAGGGCAGTCCCATTTTGCTCACAATAAATATCTTGAAAACAACATAAGTTCATTGGCTTCTTTAAAACGAATGCAAACATTAAACTATTTTTATTTTGTTAGAAATTAATAATGTTTTTCTTTTATGCATGATTAGTGATTTCTTGTACTCAACTCAGGACAGGGGCGCTCAACTCCAGTCTTCAAGATCCCCCAACAGGTCAGGTTTTCAGGATATCCCTGCTTCAGCACAGGTGGTGCAGTCTTCGAGCCACCTGTGCTGAAGCAGGGATATACTTAAAAACTGAAATGTTGGGGAGGCTTGAGGACTGGAGTTGAGCGCCCCTGTCCTAATACGTCACTGCCATTGGTCGATACTGGTCCTAAGCAAGACTGTGCCTATGGAAGGTAGGGCCACCGACAGGAACTTCATTCATAAAACACTAAAAAATAATATTATTTTGTGTAAACTATTGCTTGTGTTTTAACACTTGCGCAAGCTGCCGCTTCCGCATTTCATCACTTGTAGCCCACTTCCTATTTCCTTTGTGTGTAGCAAGAATGGAAAATGTCCTTTCACAGGTAAATACGTGTATTTGCAATTTCCAAGGAAGTGTGCCATGGCATCGAATGTAGACATGCACCTCTAGAATTGTTCCTATCTAACTGAATGAAGCCCTGGACAGATAACAGCAGCTGTGCAAATTCCTTTTACCCTTTAGGTGCAGTAATAACTAGTTTAACAGTCTACTCTAAAGTGAACGTAACTTACTCATGCCTTCTTTGCATTATCAATATAAAATGCTCAGGTAGCTTCCTATACTGTAGGTACAGATAAACAGAAGAAAAGCTAGGAGCACAGCAATGAAAAACGAGAACTGGAGGCCAAATGAAAAAATAACAAAAATTTTATGAGACATAAACTATTTAAAAGAGAAACCTCTAACGCGTTTCTCGCATGGTGCGCTTTACCATGCGAGAAACGCGTTAGAGATTTCACTTTTAAATAGTTTATGTCTCATTACATTTTTGTTATTTTTTCATTTGGCCTCCAGTTCTCGTTTTTCATTGCTGTGCTCCTAGCTTTTCTTCTGCTTATCTGTTCCTGTTACCCGTGGATCCACGCAGCCTATACCGGAGATTTCTACTTACCTGGATTCTGGATCGTGAGTACGCCGTCCATTGACTGTTTGTTGCTTATTTGTCACTAAGGGTTATCTGGTTATATGCGAGGGTCTGCCGGTTCCCTCAGGGGGACCCCAGGTCCATCGCTTCCAGCTGGTTCCCACTATATGTTATCTAAGGACTACCTTATTACAGCTACAGCGTTCATATACTTATGGTTCTGTCTCCGGTATGCTTAGGGTTACTTCAGCCTCCGCGTGATACACGCTGTCTTTCAGGCTAGTAGCGTCGGGCTTTGAGGTTTATTCCTCCACTTTGCTATACTGTAGGTAAACAGGCCATGGAGAGGCATCAAAACCTTTGTGACAGCACCTAAGTGTAGGGTTGCCAGGTGTCCAGTATTGAACCGGACTGTCTTGTATTTGGACACTGTCCAGTAAAAAATGAGAGGTAATACTGGACATGTATGTGTCTGGTATTACCTCTCTGGACATAGTGACCTGATCGGCTTGGGGGGCCGCGGGATTTCCCCGAGCAGGGAGAAAGCAGGGTGGTTGCTAGGGGGCTCGGGAGCTTCCTCCATTATGATTGGCTGCTGCTGTCAGCAGCCTTGGGGTGGGGCTGGCCAAGGAGAGGAGGAACACAAAAAGATAGGGGAGCACAGTATGAGGGAGAGAATGATGAATCTTCCTAACTGGTGGCCAATGGGGAGGGATCACCTCAATTGGTACATCAGCTTGGAGGTGTGCTCAATAGGCTGAAAGATTCATATATGTCTATATGTAAATAAATAGATATATCACTTACACGGCCTTGTGTAAGTTCTATTACATCAAGGTATTTTTAATTTCCGGCTCTTTCTTGTGGTGTAGTTTATCTTCCCTCTTGTCGTCGTTTCGTACTTGGATGTTCTGGGATGTTTCTCACTGCGGACTTGACTTCTTCCTCCTAGAGGTCTCCCTCCCACAGAAAGAAGATGGTTAAATAAATGCAGAAAATATGCAAACAGAAGCTGAGAAGCAAGGAGGTGATGGGGGGATTTGTAAAAAAGTTATAAGATGATAACCATCACTCACACGGGCTAATGTGAGTGTTCTCTCGTATTGGTATCTTGATATTAACTTCTTCCAAGTCTCTGGTGTTGAAACACCAGAAAACTCCAATAAGTGGAGTCAGGTGGTGTTTGGACAATTGTCCCAAATAGACAAACAAATGTGATGTATTAGACCGTAAACAATCATATACAATCACCTGGAATAAGGTGAGGTGGAGGGAAATGGGGGAAAAGATAGAAATGTGTATACAAATACTCACACGGGCCAGTGTGAGTACACACTGGTAGAGGTATCTTTATCTCCTTTTGGTTGTTATCTGCTTGTTTCTTCTTTAGAAGCAGGGTAAGTATAATTCCTCCAAGAATGGGTGGATAAAAACTGCAGAAATGGGGACTGTAGTTACAGCAGATAAAAACTTTATTAAAATGAAATAAAAGAAAATAAAAACTAGTGCTAAAGGATGAAGCACTCAAAAGAAGGGTAAAAGAAACATTAGGGAGTCGCTCGGTGGTAAGTGATAGGCGTTCTCTGTCTCCGCGTCCGGATTCAGGACTACGACGTCACTTCCGGCTCCTCTATGTTGGCTGCAAATGTCCAGAAAGGTGAGCCACGCGTTTCGCCCTATACTGGGCTTCCTCAGGCTCTTTAAAATAAAGTTTTTATCTGCTGTAACTACAGTCCCCATTTCTGCAGTTTTTATCCATCCAGTGCTGGCGACGGCTGGCAATGTACTGTCAAGCAGATATATGAATTGCTGGCCCCTGTAGCACCAAAGGGTTAAAAAAACACACAGAAATAATGTTCCGAGAAACATTTCCATGTGAACAGACCAAACATTCTGAAATATTGAGGAGGCGAAACATGTTTTCTTAATCACCGCAGCAGTATTATAGCAGTGAGAATTGGAAGGTTTCTTAAGTAAAAAAACATTTGTGTCCAGCCTGAATCACTGACTGTGGGATGAACATCAGATCTGGAAGATGCACATTTTTACGTGTACTATAGTTAAAGGGGAACTTGATGGAGACATAGGGCCTCACTTCAGTAGCTTCAATAAAATCCCTGCCAAATCGAACGTTTTGACGTGACCCTCCCTCATGGTCTGACGTTTGTGTTATCACGGAATTCAGAAAGAGTTATTGCAAGTCAGATACCGTGAGGTAGGGAAATGCAGTACCGCTCGGGATAGCAGTGTCTGTGGCTGTGTCTTTTTCTACGTTCTGCCACTGCGATCTGCCTGCAGTCTGTAGGAGCTGCACAGAGACAGCTGCACAGAGAGAACTACATCTCCAGCTCTTACAGGCGATCGCACTGTTTTACTTTTACATTAATAACACAGTATTGAAGCTGGGGGTCTCCGGAGCTGAACCGCATTAATTTCAGCCTTGGGGACGCCTTGCTTCCCGAGTTACAGGCCCCGGTATGGTATGCCGGTATCGCCACAAAGTTTACATGTCCCGGTCACGTGATGCGGAATATTTAAATGTAACAGGTATTCCACCCCACCCAATCGCAGATATAGTGTGAGTGCGGAGAACCTACAGTTACCAGGTGTGGTGCTTTACCTGTTAGGCTCACAGGAGGGCTGAGCTTCCGCCACGGGGAACCTGGGGTATGTGTATTATGAGTAACCCTGTACTCGGTGCAGCGCCTCCACCTGCGATGGTTCCCAGCAAAGCGGGAATTGTTCCTCGCAGGACACATACGAATAACCAGCACATCGTTTGTATAACAACCAACACCTTTACTGGTGAACATATGAACCATATACCATTCACAGAATAACAGGTGTCCCTCTCTAGAGGAGACACTAACTAAGGCATCTCACAGGACGCTCCCCCCTACACCGGGTGATCCCACCCCGTGTCCAATGATCCCCACACAATGTCCCGCACTCTTTCAGAGAGAGGATATGTGTGACTGCGCAGTCACTGAACTAATTGGATTGTTGGTGCACTTGTTGAAAAAGGGGGTTACCTGCCGAGCACCTCCAGTGCTCGAGCCTGTAACGGAGCTTCGCAAAGGATCCGATGACGGTTGAACACAGGAACTACCATCCGGGGCGATCCCACCCGGATAGCCTCGTCAGCAACGATGAGGATCGGTGCCCAACCCTCTGGACGGACACACAACGTCTGATGAGTCCCTAACTGACTCTATGACCTAGGATGATGCTCGCTGTACTATAGGCCGTCCCTACAGCACAGCAACCTTGAAGGGCTTCAAGGGAAAACTCCTATGGGCCTATGGGGAACCTGTCTTATGTAAGTGGGTCCTTGACCCCCTGCACCCGCACTACCTCTTCCCGTACCGCCCGAGTCCCCCCTGCCTCACTCCTACCTAACCCTTCCTATCCCTGCAGCAATGCACTGCAACCTGACATGATGCTCTCTTGTCAACCCTCACAGCACTGACCGCTGTGACTTGACAAGAATGCACCCAAGCATGAACCTAAGGGCAGGGTCCCTAACCTGGGGCCGTCCCTTATCAATTACCCACTAACCTGGTGGGGAATTGGGGCCTGTCTGGGATCTGGGGGAACCTTACCTGGTGCAGGAGCTTCACTTGCTCCCTACACCCTTCCTTCCCCTTCCTGCTCCCAGCTCCAACTGAACTGCGTAGTGCCCGCACAATGTATCTATCTCCCTCCACGAGGAGATACTCTAGCCCTATTGGCTCACTGGCGTCACGTGGGGTGCGCAGAGGCTCATGGGACTCGTAGTCCCTGCTTAGAGCCTTCCCTGGTAGGCTAGGGTTTCGCGGGTTCCTTCCTGCGCATGCGTGAGCTGTTTGGGGTCCTCCCGGCGCCTGGCTCTCACTGCGCATGCGCGAGACAATGCGCAATGGCAGCGCCCTCACAGCCCTGCTTCGGGAGCTCCGGGAGCCCTGCGACGCGATCGCGGCCTTGGCAACCGGCCGCATGCGTCCCCGGCAAACCCCGAGCAGGGTCCTGACCGCCCTCACCCTTGCGATCGGCTGGCGGGGCCGCCATTGGACTCGGCGGCACCCGCGATCGCCAGCAAGGTGAGGGGAGTGCTGACAGGCAGGGGGGGCCTGGCAACATCAACAATGCAGGGAGATACCGGCACCCCATATCGGGGCCTGTAACTCGGGAAGCAGTCGTCCCCGAGGCTGAAATTAATGTGGTTCAGCTCCGGAGACCCTCTTGTCAATAGTGTGTTATTAAAATAAAATAAAAACAGCTTCATTACCTTAGCAGCTAGCTGCTAAAGTACTGAAAAGGTTAAACTAGACAATAAGATGTGAAGATATTAATGTGCCAAATCAATGTCACTACCAAATAAATCAGTGCAATTCACAAAAACACGATGTGATAATAATTTTAAAAAGTGATAAACATGGTGAATAGTGATGAACTTAATTAAATATGTGAAAAAATGCAACTCAAAACCCTTTGGGGAATGCTCCAAAATTCTCCTTGTAGAACAGTCTTTGGGAATTGGGGAACGCAGATATCACCAAAAATAAGAAAAACAATGAACACAATATAGTGGAATATATTCCCAACTCAGTGTTGACTACCATTAATAACCTCTGATGGGGCACTCAAGTTCTTCCAAATCAAAATAGGCACTTCCAAAAACTGTATCAAATACATCAGGTATTTTCAATCAAACTCCTTGCTTCTCGAATGTAGTGATCTCAGTATAAAGAGAAAGAGAACATAGTGCCAACCATACAAAAAGGACTGTTATATGTGTAAGGGGGTCACCCCCGGTACCCCTGATCTTCCTTTTGCCCCCTGCCTTACCCCTGTGGCAGTGGGGGAAGGGGACGGCGACTTCTCCCGGCGGGCACCGCCCTCTTGGTTGTGGCGCGAGCTTCGCCCATGCGCTGTAAAGATTGCGCATCCGGTCCCCGTAGAAAAGAGCTGTACCAAGAACTACAATTCCCAGCAGCCTCTGGGGACTGCACTTTCACCCTTGTCACAGGCAGCATTGAAGCCAATAGAGCTGGCAGATTCTCATGCTGCAGAGTTGCAACAATGTTGTGGCAGACAGGGTTTTAGTCAGTTGGAGCTGGGGAGCTGTGAGGGAAGGAAGGGTGCAGGGAGCGAGTGCAGCTCCTGCACCCAGATAGGTACTCACATCCCAGGTAGGCCCCAACTCCCCACCAGGTTAGTGGGTAATTGATAAGGGACGGCCCAAGATAGGGACGCTGCCCTTAGTGTCAGTGTGCTGTCTGGTCAGAGTCACGGCTGTCAGTGCCGTGAGGTCTGACAGGCAGGCACAGTGTTGTGCAGCATGTTGGCTGCAAGCATCCAGTGGGTCACAGCTTGTTGCTGCAGGCGCTGGGATCAGTTAAGTAATAGTGAGGCAGAGGGGACTCGGGTAGTACGGGAGGAGGTAGTGCGGGTGCAGGGGGTCAGGGACCCCTGCATAAGATAGGCTACCCCGTAGGCCCTAGGAGTTTTCCCCAAAGCCGTTACAGGTTGCTGTGCTGTAGGGACGGCCTATAGTACAGAGCGTGTCACTGTAGTTCAGAAGGAACCATATAGGGACACAGTGGGCGCAGTTCTACGTTGCGGCTGTGGCAGTCCTCCGGGTGGGATCGTCCTGGAGGTGGTTCCGGTGTTCTTCGGTCGCCGGATCCTTTGTGAAGCAGGTACTATTAAATCAACCAGTGCACCAACGGGTCCTTAGTTTAATAGTGACTGCGCAGTCACCCATTGCCTCTCTCTGCACGAGTGCGGGACATTGGGTGAGGATTCCATGGACACTGGGTGGGATCACTTGGTGTTGGGGAAGCGTCCTGTGCGACGCCGCAGTCAGTGTCTCCTCCCGAGAGGGACACCCGTTATTCAGTGTGATTCTATTTGTATAAAAATACAAATATAGAATCGGAACCTGGCGCGTGTGTATATATAAATATAGAAGTTGAAATCCAAAGATTCCTGCGGTGCACAGCAAAATAGGGTAGAGGACCAGCAAGGTGTAGTTTAAAAATATACTTTATTGAATCAGCATGGTACAGGGGACACACACTCTGACGCGTTTCGGACTGGTATAGTCCTTAGTCATAGAGCTCTATACCAGTCCGAAACGCGTCAGAGTGTGTGTCCCCTGTACCATGCTGATTCAATAAAGTATATTTTTAAACTACACCTTGCTGGTCCTCTACCCTATTTTGCTGTGCACCGCAGGAATCTTTGGATTTCAACTTCTATGTGGATAGTGAGCGTGCTGCACGCTACATTGGAACAAGCCTGCTGTGAGTATATTTCTCCCTCACAGGGATACTGGATGACCTGGAATAGTGCTGCAGCATAAGGGTTTGGTATGGCCGAGTTCCATACAACAACGGTATGTTAACCTTTATTTCATTATGACACATGGACTATTGCCATTATACTAAGTGTCTTTTTGCTGCATTTATAAAGCACTGGGTCTCATTACTCTACCTGCTGGCCGATACAGTTTCCTGTTACCATGATATGTGGACTCATACTCATTATTGTCTAAAGGTTCAGATTTGGATTGAGCACTGTGATTGGGACTCATGCCCCAAACCACCGACTGTGTATATATAAAGTCCAATAAAGGATATATAATAGTGTGAGTGAAGTCCTAGTTCTTGCAAACTTGATTGGTTGGCCGATGAGAAATGGACTCAAAATCACAGTTCACAGAGCAAACAGTCCTCTTCACAGTGTTATGTTACCCTGTAAATATGAGACATGAAGCAGGGAAAAAGACATTGCGCAGTATTGTTTTACAGCCAAATGCACCCTTATTCTTTGAACTCAGTAAATTGCCTACTTACTAGAAGTAGGTAGGTCGCATACAGGGGAGAGAAACTGTGCTTGGAGCCTTCCGGGTCCAAGGAGCTTTGGGTATGGCACGAACCCCTCGTGGTGTCCTCAGCTTCCGTGGATATAGGAAAGGTCTCCCTCTCAGGAAAGGTGTCTCCTGGGTCTGTCTTAGGATTCCTGTAACTTATTCTCCAGTGAGGGATGAAAAAAGAACAGAGGATTGCGCAATAATAAAAACTTTAATGACGCCTCCAACCTAAAACAATAAAATACTCACAAAGGAAGGTGAGTTTAAAATCAAATTAGAAGTGCCCGACCCAGCACACCCAGCAGCCGCGTTCAGTCTCTGAATGTCCTTTCCGGTATCGCGTGTACCTCGCGTGGTTCCGGCGCGGCTTGGATGACGTCACCGTCTCCGTTCTTGATTGGCAGCTGGATGAGTGTCTAGGGCAGTACCTCGTTAGGCTCCTCCCTACGCATTTCGTGACTTCCCCACAAACCCCCTGACGAAGTGACGTTCCCCGTCACGAAACGCGTAGGAAGGATGCAAAGTTCTGTGGGGAAGATCATGTGATCAGGCAGTCACTAGATACCATTGGTGCACTGCTAGAGAGAGGACAGGGCTCAAAAAGGGGTGTTTCAGAAGATGAAGGAAATGTGACTTTGTTAATAGTTGCTATAGAAACGAAAAATGCTTGTTACATTATAATAAATAAAAAATGTAATTTAGAGTTCTTTAAAAAAAATGCTATAAGTATTTTCTCTTAGTATAGAACTGATTTATTAAAAAAAAAAAAAAAAACACGTAGGATATTGCTTGGTCTGTAGCTTTAAGGTCACCTCGAATTTTAAACACAAGTGTTCTGTTTTTAAGATAAATTAATGTAAAACCAAGTGGGTTTTTTTTGTTACTGATCCAGTTAGGTTTTTAGGGGTAAGTAGGAAGAAAAAACAGTGCACAACTCATAGTGTATTAAAAGTGATTATATTGGCTCCTCACAGGTAGGTAAGTATTGCACGTACACTTAGGTTGAAAATATCAGGCAGCACATGTTAGGGACATGTTACCACTATGTAGTACACATCTGGTCATCAGGGATACAGGATCTCTGCTTTGGCTGCTTGATGGAGATGATCCGCGGATCTGTGGTCACTCTCACATCTACGGTCCACATATCAGTTACATCATTGGCCGCCTCAGTCCCCGTCTCTACGCTCCGGTCACGGAGAAGGATGTACTCACAATTGAAAGTAGGGAAAACTCCCGACACAGTACACAGCTCTCACACCGCAAAACCTACTCAGACTCTCGTTGCAAACACTGACGTCATCGACCTGCGCCTACTGGCGACTCACAGTCTAACTGAACAATTAGTGAATAAATTAAAGCCACAGTCATGTAGTCTAGCGCTGAGCTGTGGATGAGATAGCTGTAATTTTTATCCAGTTCCGAATACACTTTCCAGCTCAGCGCTAGAATACATGACGGTGGCTTTAATTTATTCACTGATTGTTCAGTTAGACTGTGAGTCGCCAGTAGGCGCAGGTCGATGACGTCAGTGTTTGCCACGAGAGTCTGAGTAGGTTTTGCGGCGTGAAAGTGCTGCAAAGATCTTGTACTGCTGGCAAAGTGTGCTGAACCCTGCTATAGAAATCCAAAGATGCTCAGTATATTAAAACTCATTAAAAATTGCAATAAGAGTTGAATAATATTTTTTTTTAAAGACTCGCCATCATCTAATACTACAGAACTGATTTATTTAAAAAAAAATATATATATAAATATAAAAAAAATTATATATATATACTGTATATATGTAGCCATGTGGTAAAAATGGTATACAGTTCTCTCTCATGCTGGCAGTAAGCCTGGTAAGTATACAGGATTGCCAGCATCAATCATGGAGGTTTGCCCTCACACCCTGGTGAGGTATTTCTTTTCTTGGGGTTGAGGAGGAGCGCTGGATCTCGTGATATGTGAAAAGATATAGATATATATAGTGCAGATGGTAATTCACTGCTTTAAATGATGTAAAACATAAGAAATGAACTCACAAAGAACGTATAAAATCACTGCATGTCAGAGATCCTTCTCTCTCTGACTGGAGCCCTTTATGTTACTGGAGTCTGTATCCTCTCAGTGAAGTGGATGATATGAAAATAAAGAAAACCACAAATAGTGCAAATAGTATGAACTATACAAATGTATTATGCACAGGTAGTCAGGAAACTCACATTTTCCATAATAAAGTTGGGTGGTGGAGAGAACCGCCGATAGAAGCAGGCTGCTGTTCGGTGCTTCACTTTCCCCTCACAGTGTAGTTCAATGCCAGTCTATGCCGTCGCGTCACTTCCGGTTTCGCGTCACGTCACTTCCGGTTTCGCGTCACAGGTGAGGGCGGGAAGCCAAAATGGGAGTGATATCAGCAGTGGATTGCCAGTCTTTGCCAGTCCTTCCAGGCGCAGAATCTCTCTAACTCTACGCGTTTCGCAACAGCTTCATCAGGAGTACAATTGTATGGGTGTGCTCTAGTGTAATATATAGGCCCATCAATTAGTGTAGAGAATAATATGGTGAAAGTTAACCCCCTCAGCGCTCACACATAGCGCGAGGTCCAAAGCCCCTACAGTGAATAAATACATAAATACATAGCTAGACAATCTTTATTAAACTAAAAGAAGATAAAATATACAATATTTTTAATGTTGAACATATTGGTGTAAATAAAAATATTTCTAAATAAAGTATACACGTTAAAATGTTTCTATATGCTGTATCCTAAAAATACACTAACTGTGTATAGAAGTGAAGAGGTATATGGAGGAAGGAAAAAGAAGATAGACATAATTATTAATCATGGTACATTATTAAATAGAAAGACATAAATGTCTTATACATTGCAATCAAATATATCATGAGGGGGAGGGACACGTTTTTAATAAAATAAAATATACCCATAAATTGCATAAATATAAATTTATAAATGTGTTTCCCAATTTATGCAATTTATGGGTATATTTTATTTTATTAAAAACGTGTCCCTCCCCCTCATGATATATTTGATTGCAATGTATAAGACATTTATGTCTTTCTATTTAATAATGTACCATGATTAATAATTATGTCTATCTTCTTTTTCCTTCCTCCATATACCTCTTCACTTCTATACACAGTTAGTGTATTTTTAGGATACAGCATATAGAAACATTTTAACGTGTTTACTTTATTTAGAAATATTTTTATTTACACCAATATGTTCAACATTAAAAATATTGTATATTTTATCTTCTTTTAGTTTAATAAAGATTGTCTAGCTATGTATTTATGTATTTATTCACTGTAGGGGCTTTGGACCTCGCGCTATGTGTGAGCGCTGAGGGGGTTAACTTTCACCATATTATTCTCTACACTAATTGATGGGCCTATATATTACACTAGAGCACACCCATACAATTGTACTCCTGACGAAGCTGTTGCGAAATGCGTAGAGTTAGAGAGATTCTGCGCCTGGAAGGACTGGCAAAGACTGGCAATCCACTGCTGATATCACTCCCATTTTGGCTTCCCGCCCTCACCTGTGACGCGAAACCGGAAGTGACGTGACGCGAAACCGGAAGTGACGCGACGGCACAGACTGGCATTGAACTACACTGTGAGGGGAAAGTGAAGCACCGAACAGCAGCCTGCTTCTATCGGCGGTTCTCTCCACCACCCAACTTTATTATGGAAAATGTGAGTTTCCTGACTACCTGTGCATAATACATTTGTATAGTTCATACTATTTGCACTATTTGTGGTTTTCTTTATTTTCATATCATCCACTTCACTGAGAGGATACAGACTCCAGTAACATAAAGGGCTCCAGTCAGAGAGAGAAGGATCTCTGACATGCAGTGATTTTATACGTTCTTTGTGAGTTCATTTCTTATGTTTTACATCATTTAAAGCAGTGAATTACCATCTGCACTATATATATCTATATCTTTTCACATATCACGAGATCCAGCGCTCCTCCTCAACCCCAAGAAAAGAAATACTTCACTTCCTGGGATTAGGAACGATCCCAAAAGAGGAAGTTGAGCTGCTGTTGTACACTGGTTTTAATTTATTTTATTTAACACTATATGGTGATAGGTTTATTGTGTGTACTTAAGGTGTGTCACTTATCACACTAATTACTATATTGTTTAGGAAGCGCCCAGTCCATCCACTTCCCCCACTCCCCCACCCACTGTTACCCTGGTGAGGTGTCATATGTACCTGAGGGGAGTGGTAACAGACCTTGTGTCCATTGTTAGTGACACAGGAGGTGGAGCCATTTCCTGGGTATATAAGGCACAGCACTGCCCAAAATTAGTGTTCTACATGACTAGGTTCCAGTTGGAGGTTAAGGAGCCCACTAGTGTGCTAACTAGTGGGGCAGTCCTAGTTCAAGAGCCGCAGCATTAAGGCTAGCTGAGCCTACACTGTGTCCAGGGACCTGGCACAGGTGGTGATCTCCATGAGGGGAGAGCTGATCCAACTCCATTGGGAGGGCAGACCTTTTGAAGGGAAAGTACATCACAAGATGAGCGGCTGAGCTGCAAGCTGCGAGGGGCAGTCTGCCAAACTGTCAATAAAGATGCCCTGTTTCAAGACAACCCCACTGTGTGAGTGTGAAGTTACTCTCCAGTGGAAGGCACCACCAAGAAGGAGTTCCTCATCAGAACCATCTCCTTGCGACCGCAGAGATCCTGATGAGGTGGAGGCGCTGCACTGTATGTAGGTAGGACTCTAACACACTACCTCAGCTGCCTGTCTGGGTTGACATCCCCATACACCATCATGCGGGAGACTCAGGAGTTCTGTTGCCAACAGGTGCACCACCAGACACGACCATGTAATGGGGACTGGTTAGACCACAGTGGCCCATGTGCGATTGGGTGGGTCAGTCAGGCCAGAAAATCCGTTACATATATATATATATATATAGAGAGAGATATATAAGTTCTCACGTGGTTTGCTACTTTAAATAATTCCTCTTGTAGATTGTTCCCAGGACCAGACTTTGACCTTCTGATGTAAAGCTTAAGAGGCCCCAAAAATTAGAAATTGATTTATTATTCTAACTGAAGGGACCACTGAAAATATAAACATGAAACTGAAATGAAAGCATTATACTAGCATTGTTATATACAAAGATGACAGTGTACAGCTAAAATGAACAGTGTTTGTACATCACAATAATTTTAATATTAAAACATTTTCTTTCGTAATTTCTGAGAGCAAAGTCATTGATGATGTCTTCAAATGATAAGCTGTGAAGTTTGTATTATTCGATGGACATGATGCTTAGGGTCATTGTAGGCGGACGCTCACAGAGGTACACAATGGAGACTTTTGTAAGGTAAAATTATAACAAGGCTTTATTGTGCCATTTCCTTAACATCAGGAAACCATCCAAACAAGGGGGAAACAAAGCTTCTATTCACTTGGGAGTATTTCTAGTGAAATACTATGCAGTTCACAACTCCCTTAGATAAGCATGTCTCCCCGCCCCAAACACATAGCATGAAATGAACAGATATAAAAAGTCTTGTAAATAAAAGTCTTATCTGTTAGCTGGGCTGCTGTAGGGGAAGCTTCTCTGCTCTCCTGGATCCGCACCCTTGTGTGCACAAAAAATGTCAGCATCCAGGTTTAGAAATCTTATTTGTCAGCTCCAGAGATCTGTGTTCTCTTGGTCAGTCTCTCCTGGGAGACTCAAGAACCTCTGCTCTGTCTCCAAAGTTCGGCTCACACGTGAGCTAAGGAGTCTCACTTCCTGTCTCAAAAGGACAGGCTTTTGTACACTGGCGACACACTTTATTCGAGCTCAGCTAGTCCCACGAATTCGGGTATACCCGGGTGTATTGAGGTTTGTGACTGTTTTCTGCCCGAGTGCATTGGGTTATTTTCCAGGCAGGGATTGAAGCATTTTATTCCCGCTGGCTGCAATACTGCACAGTATATATATATATACTGCATTACAATTCATGAATTTATGCCATCTGGTAGACACGCGAAGCATTGCAGCCTATTAAATCCTAATCATTATCATTTAACAGATCAGCCGCCCGTCAGCCAGGCATGAACCCAGGCTGGGAAGGCAAACGCAACGGGGCTTGTCAGAGGTGAGGAGCGGCGCATTCCAGGTATCTGTCAGGTACATACTGGGTATTTGCTCGAATAAAGTGTGTCGGTGCAGTAAGCAATCTAATCAGGCAGGTGGTGTTTGTTAATTGACTACCAGCAGTTAACCACCACACTGCTGGATTAGAGGCACATTACCTGAACAGGGATAACTCCCCTGTTACAGTCATATTTGAACATTTCTATTTTTGATGTCCCTCATATTGTGAGGCCCTAAACTGTAGTTTAGTTAGTTTATGCGTAAATCCGGCACTGATTGTCCTACTGAGTATTTGCAAGAAACAAACAAATAGCTAGAAAATTATCTATTTAAGCAAAACTTGCAAGTTCTCCTAAAATAGACGTCATTCGTAATTGGGACCACAAATTTTGAGACATTTTTCGAAGCACTTCAACAATTCTTTTCAAAATATGGTGTTATTTTGTCTCTCTCTCGAAAACAATATCGAAAACATTTTTTGGGGAAGTAGTACTAAACAAAATAGCAAAACCAAGAAAAAATGCTGTAAAAATGCAGGCGAATTGTCCCATTCCTATTTTATGATACTTGCAGGAACATCAATGAATAACCTGTTTGTTTGTTTGTTTGTCTAATGTACTGTGTAATCATTATACCCTACCCCTGTTATTAATAGTTTGGCAATACTGAAATGTTCTGTTGTCATGCCAATAAAGCTTATTTGATTTGATAGATACCACTAATTGCAAGCTAAGATCATTAAGGTATAGAAGTGGTTTTATAGTTTTAATAGCGAGGATCATGGGAGTATCATGCTTCACTTAGAGAGACCAACATTTGCACTGATGCCAACTTTCATTTCTTAGAAACTGTATAAGAATAAATTGACTTTGTCTACTGGAAAACCATCTTCTGAAGTTTTGGAATCATTCTGAACAAGAAATAATAATAAGTGGAAATATTATTATTATTATTTAACACCGCCTAAAATGTAAATCGCCAGATAAGCTAGGAGAATTGTGTGCTCCTTAAACTCCATTGTCAAAAGGTCTCTAATTCTATTCCGTATTGTGTGCCGCTGCTTCCCAGTGCTGAAGAATATGGATTCCTTCCAATGACTGGGACTTAAATCTTCTCCAGCATTGGGAAGAAGCGTCACAGCATATAATAAAACGACAATGTGCAAGTACCATTGTGTTCACACAACGCCATTCTCATCTCGGTGCTGAAAGACAGACCCGTTACAAGTGTGTAGTAGCAATGAGTCGAACAGGCGTTTTATCACACCAAGCGTACATGACATCTTGCATATTCATTTTCATTGAATGCGGTTTAAAAAAAAAAATTTTAATCCATTTTATTTTTTTTATGTAAATGTGAATTAATTTGTGTGATCAGAATGTTAATTTGCACAAAGCTGCTGTCTCGTCTCCTAAAAATTTAGAATTGTTTGGTATTAATCAGTTTATGTTAAAGGGAAATTTATGTTTAAAAAAATTAATATGGTGATGATCATGCTACACTTATTTATCCGAGAGACACTGAAAATAAGCAAAGAAAAATACTGTTTTTCTAGTTTCCTTCGCCCAATGACGGTGAAAGATGAAGACGTTAGGGACATCAGAAATAGCGCCTATCAAAAGGAAGAGGGCAGACTGTGTAAGCTTTGTGTTGAGGCTTCTACCTGGTACATTTTTAATATGAAGCAAAAGTAATGGGTCAAAAGCCAGGAGTTATCAAAGCCCCCAGACCGGTGATATCTGCCGCTGACTCCCGGCCAAAGCCTCCTATTCAAAATATTGTAAAACCCCCTTCCCATTAATGAGGTTAAGGCCCATGTTTACTAAGTGGTGGTACGCAATAATACACCTTTCGGCACCAGCATGCACCGTGCAGAATGGGCTGTAAAGTGACTTCTGGTTGGAATGTGTCTTCTAGCACAACTTAGTAAAAAATGGCCTAAAAATTTTTTGCAAACAAGATGACTTCAAAGCATATCGAATAGGTGCCAAAGGGGATACATCAAAAAACAAAGAAGCACAGAGCTACATCCAATATGACAAAAATACACAGTGAAATACCTATATATCTCTCAAAAAAGGGTCATTTAGTTAAACCCTTTGGCCAAAGCATTTTAAGCCTGCGAGCCACATCAAGGCATGACAAAATACCGCAGGTTCTAACACTAACTAATTAAAATTCTTATTTACCTCTATAGTTAGAAGAAGAATGCTCACATTGGACCTGTCACAACCAGCTGCATGAAAAGACTTGTTCATTTGGAGAGTGGGAAGGGGCGAGATTAAACCCTTTATTTGTATACATTTAGTCACGACCAGCAGCACTCCTTTTGACACTTATATACATATATATATATATTATGTGGTAATTTTGGGGGTTCATCAGAGCTTGCCGGGGATGTGTTTTATTGCCAATGTGGGATACAACAAAAATATACAGAGTATCACTACAGTACTTTGTATTAACAAACATACATTCTCGTCTACTTTTTTTTTTAAAAGAACAAGCGATTGATTTAAAAAAGTTTTCCTCTTTTTCTATTCTTAGAACACCAAATATTGCTCCAATGTAAGCAGGCTTAGAAACTCTTGAAAATAGAGCCCAGCTACTTTTGAAGGGTTTTTTGACCACGTAGTATAAATATTTAATATTAGTTATCAAATTCCCCATGCAAGAATAGTGAGGAGATACTGGTGCAAAATACTGATTCAGGTGCCAAATTTATCAAAGAAAAAAAAAACCCTATAATAATAGTGAGGTTTTTTTTCAATGTTGATTACCTAGTGCTGTATTTTTTTTTTTTTTACATTTGTACAACAGGGAGAGTTTTTTTTATTTTTATTAGAGGCAAAATAATCCCTGAACATGGACTTCTGGTAAGAGTCAGAATCAATGACCTTAACATACCTTTGAAAGAAGGAACAGGCAGAACGAATCTAAAACTATAAGTGCATGTTCGAACTGGTAGATTAAGATGTTTTGCAAGTAAACAGCTAAATGCTTTCATGATTCCAAAGACTGGTTCTTCACATATCCTCAATAAGCAGAGCCAGCCTGTGCTTACAGTGAATCACGTCAGCAGAGATAACATTCCCCAAGGAACTACCCACAAACCTTCTTATCATACCAATTGCTTCCCTGGCTGTTGACACATTGCTACACAGCTTCTGGAAAAATGTTCACTTTAGGTCCACAGGTTAATGTTATTCATAGTGGACTTTAATGTGTAACCTTTTCTCTGCCAGGTGGATCAGGAATGCATTGCTCTGGTAATAAAAGTATGTTGTGCTAATGGGAGACATAAATACATTATTGGGCTGGAGTATTAGTAGTAAGACCACCACCTTTGAATACCAATGACAGCTGTCATTGTGACCCTGGCCAAGTCACATTACCTCCCTGTATTAGATTAAGGATGCCTTGTGCCCCCAAAGTTAGTAATGAATCACCATGACAACATTCTCTACTTAAGCATTGAATTGCAATGCTTCTGCAACCTCTGAAGAAGCTACTTGGTGGTGAAACGCATGTTGGATTATTCAGTCAGACGTCACCTCTGCTGGTCGCATCTGTGAGAGGTCTGAGTGCAGGAGATTTTGCGCTGAATTACCTCCTCGAACTCGTAGGGCAATATCTGATGTAGCGATTTTGTTCTAGGAACAGATCGAATGTTATCGGGCTACCTGGACTTTTTGGGGATGCATCCAAATTTGCATGATCTAAGTGGCATTTTTTACTTCATTACTTATCAGGCTGTACCAACAATAGTCATGTGTTTTTGAGTACTTTATAATTATAATCAAGCGGCGCTCTGATAAAGTTACTGTGTCGCCCCATTAACTTCCTGGCCACACTTCGTTAACCAATTCACTATTGGCTTCAGTGGACTCCTTTGTACCTGGGTATTATACTCACCATTTTGCTATAATAGGCTTTTTGCAGATTAGCCCAGAGGTGCGTAAACTGGGGGTGGGGGCACGAGATTTTCTGAGCGCGGTGCTTACCGAGGCCCCACACTCTTCCCTACAACATTTAAATGAAATGCTCGGGGAGCGTGCGATACCCGTGTAAACTCCCTCTTACCTGCTCTCAGCCAGCTTCTGGCGGCGCGTCGCCATGACAACACAGCATCAAATGGCAACGCGTTGCATGACATTGTGATGTGAAATGACGCTGCCGATGTCGGAGAGAAGGTATGAGGGGGGGAGAGTAGGGGGGAGAGCAGGAAAGGGGCACCCCTGGATTAGCCACATCACTTTCACAAGGATACAAGCTACACTATTGCCATTGTATCCTCTTTGATAGACTACTGTATGTCTCATATTTAGCCACTGACACAATTCGACACTGCTGCAATCATATACTCAGGCTGTGTGTGTTGTTTATAGGCTTTTGTTGCAGTAAATTAGTCATTTACACCCTCAAGGCTACTATTAGCAATCATTTCTAATTGCACTAGTTTCTAGGCAACTAGGTTGCTAAAGGAAATGTATTCAGATTGTCTAATACATACCATGGGCATCTAAACTCTCATATACCCTCACATTGTTTTAATCAAGTCTGCTCACTGCAGCTGTTGCTATTCTTTAGTTCAGGGGTACGCAAACTTTTCCCCATGCGCACCCCTGCCTGCTCTCCTAGGCGCCTTGCGCCCCCACCCCCAGCGTCAAATGACGAGCGGGGTCATGTGATGTCACGTTGCCATGGTAACATGTCACGTGACCCCGCAGCGTCATTTGACGCCTGGTTACCATGACGACACGTTGCGGGAATGTAAGTGTGTTATTGAGGCATCGTGCGGTCCCCCGGTATTTAATTTAAATGCCTGGGGGGAGGAGCGCGGGTCCTCTATAACTGCCGTGCCCCCCCCCCCCAGAAAATCTAGTGACCCCCAGTTTGCCCACCTCTGCTTTAGTTCACATTAGTTTTTTCCTAAGTGTCATTGAAATTGTTTTTACAGCTATTTATTAGTAGCAATCCATTATCAGGTCAATTTTGTATTAACCTTTATGATACTTATTATACCTGTTTGTTCGGCTTTGCAGTTCAAGCTGGCGCTTTTAATATATATATATATATATATATATATATATATATATATATATATATATATATATTTTTTTTTTCTCTTTCAATATGTGCATCAATACAATCTGCACACTGACAAGTGATTAGCTACGCTGCAGATAGATCCGTTCTCCTGTAATCGATCGCTTGCTCCGGGTTATTTAATTCAGTTCTTGCACAGCATTCTGGGCAATGTAGTCCTGGAATATGATTGACTGGGCAGTTACTAGATACAATTAGTGCACTGCTAGAGAGAGGGCGGGGCTCAAGAGCCAGAGCCTATCAGAAAGGGAAGGGGCTGTCACTTTAGAAATGCTTCCTACATTAGAAACATTAAAAATGTCTTTAAAACATTTTTTTTAAATGCTGCAAGTATTTTCTCATAGTACAGAACTGATAAAAAAAAACCACACATGTAGGATAACGCTTAAACTGCTGCTTTAATATACAAATTATCTGTCTCTGAAGATCACTAATTAAGGTTAACCTAATTTCAGGTCAGTTTAACTTTATACTTATTGGGAGAACAATACATGTGGAACTTGTTTTACCCCAATTAACCTTCCTCTGAGGGTCTTGGGTATTCCTGAGATGCTGGTGGTTTATACTACCACCTTCCTAACTTTTTAGAGCATGCACCAATTAAGAGGTTCCCTATTCTCTCTCACGTATTTCCTAGCCATAGCCACAATAAGCAGAGCCAGCCTGTGAGTACTGTGAATCCCTTCAGCAGAGATAACATTCCCCAAGGAACTACCCACAAACCTTCTTATCATACCAATTGCTTCCCTGGCTGCTGACACATTGCTACACAGCTTCTGGAAATTTTTCACTTTAGGTCCACAGGTTAATGTTATTCATAGTGGACTTTAATGGGTAACCTTTTCTCTGCCAGATGGACCAGGAATGCATTGCTCTGTTAATACAAGTATGGTTTGTTACATTTTGTGCTAATAGGAAACATGAATACATTATTGTGCTGAAGGAGTATCTTAGTGGTAAGACCACCACCTTTGAATCAGGTTTGAATACCAGTGTCAGCTGTCATTGTGATCTTGGGCAAGTCACTTTACCTCCCTTTATTAGATTAAGGATGCACTATGCCTCCAAAATTAAATGTCAAGTGCTGCGTACATTGGCAGAGTCATCTAAGGCTGCGTCCATACAAGGGCAGACCGCGCGGATGCGTCCACACGCTGAACGATCAGACTGCCTAAAGGCAGTGATCGCGTCTATACAGCGTGGAGGGGCATGCGCACGAAAGCGGGAGGGGGCGCGCGATGCGCGTGAAATCAGTCAAAACTGATTTCTCGCGCGATAGGGCGGTGACGTGAGCGGTTCGCCCAATGAGAGCGAACCAGCTCCGTGACGTCACTGGCCCACCCATAGACACGCCCCTGGACGGCGCACGTACTAAGGCCAGGGAAAGCACCCGCTTTCAGCCTCCACGCGCCTCTACACGGCTGCAGTGTCTATGGAAGCAGCCTAAGACACAGAATTGTTATTTTATCTTCCCCGCACTTCTAACAGTTATTTAGGGCTGTGTTTGCAGTGGTCCAAGGCTGCAAATGTAGAACTGCCAACCAGACACTATCTAAAAAAGAAACACCAAGAATATAACAAGAGCCTGGAATTGGGTCCACAGCCACTCAACCGCTAAAAGGAGGGTCCAGCATCAGAGAAAATGTAACAAGAATGATCAGGGAAACCAGGCAGCATCAGAGGCACAAGTATTTTACCTGGAGGAGTCAGAGTTCATCCAACATAGATATACCTGTAGACAATATCCATAACAAAAGCTTTTGTTGTTTCAGGGAAACATGTCTAGTGGCAGTGAGTATATGTACTGTAAATAAACAGTCTCTCTAATATGAGAAAAGGAGATAAAAGAAGCAGAGGGCATTTGAGGCAGTTGTGGATTTGCACCGTGAATAATACATGGATGTGCTTCAGAACATTAAATGTAAACATTATACATTTTAGGTGGGTAAATGATTTTCTGACACCTATATTGCCTAAGTGAAAGGGCAGACTTTCTGGACCACTCCAGCTAAGTCTTTTATCTCCTATGGTCTAAAATGAAATAAGAAACTCTAGATTGAGATCATGGCGTTGGCTGCACCTTTGTACTTGAATGTTATGCAGAGTAGAGATGTGCAATCTTTTCGCCAAGCTTTTGAAATCGACCATTTTTTTAACTTCTAAAAAAAATTGCATTTTTTTTCTGTCTAAAACGTTACATATTTATTAAGGTAATTTCTACTCTTGTTAACCAAACAGCCTAACCTAATATGTGCCACTCACATTAGTTCACTTTGGCCTTATGAAGGACTGCAGAGTATACAGTAAATGAAGCATCTACAGGTCTCTGTGTGAGTAAACGCTGAGTTACTGAGTGCCATTGGTACGTCCGTCTACTTGTCAGTCAACAGTAATGCTGGTCTTCTGTTCTAGTTATAACACCAAGATTTGATAACAATGGGAATTCCCAAACAATATATAAGTATTTCCAAGCATTTACTAACCCTACAAAGCAGCTTTGGGTAAACATGAGTATGTGACTGATGTATACAGAGCAGGAAGTCTACTGTATGTGTTGACTTGCACAACTGAAATCACTCACGTTTCTTCATCCGTAATCGTAAATAGGGAAATGTCTCATCATCAGCTGTTCAAATAAGGTACCATTTATCAGAAGCACCTTGGCTTCAAAAGTGGCACAAAATACTGAGCCAAAAAAAACTGTACCAGATTTATCAAAGAAACTAAAATGATCACAGAAAGCAATGGGAATTTGGGTATTTCACAAATGTGGTGTTTTTTGTTCCAGACCTGTCTCGCTTTTGCAGCAGGGAGACTTCCTAAACAACCTCCTGTAATATGTTTAATTAGAAGGTTAAGATTTTCTAAGAGTGAAAAGTTACAAATTAAAGCAGCAGTCCCTCAAGATTGCAATTTTCCTCTGAACCGCTCCTCTCCGGGAAATAATCTGGGGACCCCTTGGTTCAGGTAAGCTTTTAAATAAATAATATTTGTCGGGGAAGAGTGCTGCTTTAAAGCTTGGCTTATTACACAGATTGTTTTTCGCAGCACATTCAGTATGGCCAAAGGAAAGTTTTCATCAGGAAATGTACAATTTTGCATCATTTAGTTTTACAAAACCAAATTCTGACTAATCAAGGTGATGTTGTTTTTATCCCTTGGGGGGAAAAATTGAATTTCTGAACATATGATCATCTGACTAAACAATAAACCCCTATTGTTATTGGAAAGTTACACAAGATTTAGTACGGCAGCAAGAAGCCTGGTTGCCATGAACCAGTTTGGAGTAGTCATTGTCCCATGTAGAAGCCACATCCTGCTGCTATAAATATTATGGCTGGACAGAAAATAAATGTGACATCAACTCGCTTTTTCCCAGTATTGGGGGTTTGGGATGCCCCCTACGTGCTCTGCAGCGCTGTAGTGTTTACACTACTCTTTACTTGTGTTTATGTAGGCAGTAGAGCATTAAAAAAACATCCATTTGTTCAAGTCAGTAGTTGAAGCATGACAAATTATTTAGTTCATTATTATGGGTTTTTTCTGTCTTTTTCTTCATTAATACACTACTTATTTTATATTGTGTCTTTTGTGTTTCTTCCACTGGAAAGAGAGAAGAGGAAACAACACAATTAAATAGCCAACAGCATGGGGTGCGTGACATGTAAGTGGTGCCAAAGGGGTTAACATTTAGGAGCACTATGTGAGCTACAGGGCAGTTAAAACTCGTTAAAAAACAGCAGTGTCCTAGTGACTATAGTGAGAAAAATATCTAAACAAATAAATATATACTTCCCAGCTTATTGCTGCAGCAAAAGTCACCGCCACCTCTCTCCTGGGGAAGAAATCTCTCACTAGACTACTACATTCACACGCGTGTACTTGGACCTGTTGATTAAATAGCAGTGGGATGGGTGAGCTTGCGCTAAGGAGGAGGGGCTACAATTATTTACTATTTACAATACACAATTTTAGCAAGATCAAAACCCCAGGCCCACACTTTTCTATATTTATTTGTGTCAATTGGAGCGTCACTGCCACATACATGTCACACATCCCGTGCTATCGCCTATATTGTTTTACTTCATCTTACCAGTGGAAGAAATACAAAAAAGATAGTATTGTATAAAATAGGTAGCGTGGGACCTTCTCAGATGGGTCACACTGTGACGTGGTTGCAGGCTTGAAATGTTTTGCCCATTTTACGTAGGGGGCTTCTACTGGACCACTGGCCTGTCTGGGTCCAGTGTGTGCCAGTATTTTTTGTGTCGGTTTAGCTAAGTGACTCTTACTGATGAGAATACCGTACTAACATTGAAGTATTTAACTATGTATTTTGTCACATTGGATGTAGCATTGGGTATTTGTGTCTTTTGTTGTATACTCTGAGACACTGGCAGATCTTGTTTTTAGATTTTGTTGGTTCCACTGTAACAAGTGTCTGATTAAATTAATAATTGTATCAGGAAATGAAATTGCAAAACTTGAGAAGACAGCGAAAATGCCTTGTCTATCTTTGTAATCCAGTGAAGAGTTTGCATTGGGGAGCATACAAAGAGCACCATGACTGGGTGCCTACATGCATTTTGTCGGCTTGGTAAGACGTGTCCCACAGGTGTTCACCGTAGGCTGGAATGTGTGTTCTAATAATAAGATGTGCTCAAAGTGAAGTCCAGAGACAGACTAGTGGTTGTCTGTGTCTCTATGAAACCCCTTACAATGTAATTCAAGCATCGAATGCACGCTCACATCCAGATATTCAGATAATATGAAAAAAAGGAAAAAAATGCCAACTTATGATGTCTTCTCAGGTGGCTGCCCTCACATGCTGTTCCTGCCTGCTGTTCCTGCCTGGATTTCCTCTGGGACACTTCTCATCTCCTTTTGGATTCCGGAAGACTGGGACAGTCACTCATTTTACCACTGAGAAGACATCATAAGTTGGTCACTTTAACAACCTAAAAGCGTACTATTAGTACACACAATGTGAGTGGATATACTATATAGTTACATACTATATCTACATATACAGTATTACACCATGTGTGTGTTTTTGCTCTATATCCCCATAATATCCTGCCGCCTGTGAGTATGCCAGATATCAGGAGTATCCTGCCGTCAGAGACCATATATACCATAAGAAGCATCCTGACATCAGACGTTCACCAACAACAGTTTGGTTAAACTGATTAACCGAGATGCCTGTTTTTCCTTACCAAATGTGAGTGCATTACCACCTTTTTATATACCGATTACACACAGAATTACACTATTGTGTCTTCTCTCCACCCCCTCCCCTATTTTTTCCTTTATTTCATATTATCTGGATATCTGGATGTGAGCGTGCATTGGATCCTTTTACTCTACGCCATTTCTAGTGGTTGAAGAACCTACTTACTACCCTTTGCTGCACCCATCAATATCTCCTACACTATTATTCGGGACTATAAGTATCCTTTGTTTATATTCACAGTATTTTTTGCGCTCGTTTTTTCCTCCAACTCACAATGTAATTCAAGCAGCAACTTCATGCAGCTTCAGTTGTTCTTAATGCTTAATGCTTAAGAGTAACTTAATGCTTAGTTTTGACATGACATAATTTTCTCAGAACCAAGTCATATAGATTTTTATTATATTGAAGAACAAGAATAAAGTTTGTTAGTTCTCCACAACTCCACTTAATGGCAATTAAGTGATCCACAATCAGAATACCCCCTGAATACACTTTTTGGATTATTGTTACATTTGCAGCTAGCCCCTTGAAATGATTAGAAAGAAAGTACCAGTTTTGTCTTAGGGGTTTGAGCACATGATTGACATTGTGTGTCTATTTTTCTAATGGACTAATTTCATTTCCTAAACACTTTATAATGAATGCTCTTTTTGAATATGAAGCATAGGCTGGATCCATAGAGGGGGAAGCCACGCTGAGCCGTGCGGACACTCCGCGCTGAGCCCCGTCATCCACAATGAGGATGTCTTCAGAGGGGGCTTCCGCGAGCGTCCGCAGGCGTGCTGAGGCACAGGGATTCCATGCCTCCCCCCGGCTCCCAATCGCGCACGCTGGCTCGCCTGCCAGTCCATGGAATCGCTGCTGACCGAGCAGGCGAGCCTCAGCGTCAGCGCGGAAGAGCGTGGCTGGACCCCGCTATGGCCTCAGTCTTATAGTAGTCCATGTTAAAATAGATGAGAAGTAAAAGAGTGCTCATTTGCATGTCATACCCAGGATACCCTGGCTAAAGTGGAAGCGTTGCATGATAAGCTATTATGGGGAAAAGACAGGGTTTCAGACCTGTCTGAGATGTGAATGCAACGCAAGCAGTATTTTTATTTATTGTACGCTGTACGGTGGAGGGGTTTTGTCACTTTTTTTTAAAGCCACCATAACTTTTGTATGTCTTTTTTTAATACTGTATGTATTACTTCCTCATAAAATATTTTATAAATAAATAAAATTCAGCCTGGGTGAGCACATTACTTGGGCAGCAATGCCATCTACTGGCCACTTTATGTTTTATTATTACTGAAGGCTATACGAATTTAGGGACGTCATCCCACCTATTATTGGGAGTTGGAGATACAGCCATAGGAGTTAGTTGGCACTGGAATGTGTGACATCTGTCCTGGGGCCAAACTTCCAGTAGGAAACCTACTGAGTGCCATCTATTAGTGCTTGACAGGAGCAGTGTGTCAATTGACATTTTCTGTGTCTGTACCCCTGACCTTGAGCAAGTACTAGAGAGCAGAGTGCACCAATGGTGAAGAGGTGCTTCTACTTAACATATTGCAATGTATAACAGTACTGTAGGTGCCATTATTTAACAGATTGGGGACTCAACATTTCACCCCAAAAATTGAACTCTGCAGTGAGTTTATAGGTTCGCCAATGTGTATTATTGCATTTTTTTTTTAATGATGCTGCTTTGCCTATTGAGGATAATATGTTCTATAGCTAGTATATTTTAGATATAAAATGAGGACATGTTGTTTTAAACATCTGTACTACAGTATATAGTGATGTTAATACAGTAATGTCAAGATCAGGGAATCCACAGTGTGTTTATCAAAATACTTAACTGCAAAAGTCACACACTTTCTCTTTCTAAATTAGTTTGAATCCTAGAGGTCCAGCTGTAACGTCGTCATCTTCCTGTTATGAGAACAGCCAGAAGAAAAAATAGAAAAGCAGCAGGGGTAAAGTTGGGGATACAAATAGCTGAAAGTGTTTGGGGAATTTGTAGTTCTTTATTATTTATTAGAAACATGGTGTTTCACTTTCTTCTGACACTGAAAGGGTTGGGGCATTCACACTGTGTACATGAACAAAAGTCCAAATTAGATATAATATATTAGCCATGTATGTGACATTATGCAATATTCTCCTTTTTCTACACCTTGACGCAGAAATTCCCACTGGGAAGCAAAAGATATTCTCCTAGCAGATGAACCATGAGTCAAACTCAGCTGCTGGAGCACACAGACCTATGGCATAGATCTACAAAGCTCTGTTAAGTAACTTCTTGTGGCAGTAACCTAACTCAACATTGGGTGCATTAAGAGTAACAGTATCTTCAAAGGACAATAAGCTTAAGTCATGTTTTCTCTCCATAAGGGGCATAGTGTTAACTATATTGTGTTAGTTATAACATGCAAATGAAGCATTAGCATAGCACGCTGAACATTACATTAGTTAGATCATACCCAGGGCCGCCAACAGGGAGGGAGTACCGGGACAACTGTCCCGGGCCCGGCTGCTATGTGGGGCCTGGCCGGCTGGCACTGAAAGTTGGGCCCGGGACAGAAGTTGGGCCCAACTTCTGCACCCACCTGACGGACCTCTGATTCCTGCCGGGCACCAGTTGCTGCTACAGCGGTTCTTCCTGCCCCGTCGGTCAGCAACAGAAGTGGTGCCCACCCGGAAATCAGGCCCAGTTTCTGCATTTGCATGAAGGACCGGTATGGCGCTGGAGACCTTCCACCCCCGCAGCAAATTTGTGTGTGTATATTGTAGTAGGGATTGGGGGTTGTATATTGTGGTGGGGATAGTGGGAGAGGAGGGAAGGTATTGCGTGTGTGGAGGGGGTATTGTGGGGAGGTTGAATTGTGAGTGTGGGGGGAGTTGTGTGTGTGTTGGGGTGGGGAGTTGTGTGTGTGTGTGTGTGTGTGTGTGAGTTTGTGCCCTGAAATGGGAAAGAAATACATAGTCGGAGTGAGATGGGGGGGAGGGAGGAGAGGAAATAGAGGGTAGAGATAACAAGGTGAGAAAGGGGGGGGGTCTCGCAAGGCTGCCACAGTGGGGGCCCCAGTGGAAACTCTAGTACTGGGCCCAGAGAAAGCTGTCAGCGGCCCTGATCCTACATTCTGTAAACATGGCATTACTCTCATTCAGACCCTGAAATAAAGCATTTGTGGGGCCTGGGAGGGTGTAATACCACAGTTAGGGATTAGTTACCTAACATAACGTTATTTCCCTCTCCTCTCTTTCTCATGTTGACCTAAACACCTATTTCAGGGTCTGTGTCGGAGCAACGCTAAGACACATTATTGGAAGATAACATAACATTATGCTACAATAACATGACCTTAAACATATGGTAATGAGATTAATTTTGATTATTGCTTTTGCATATAATTAGTTTCAGGGATATTATGCTTATTCATGGAACATAACATCCGTTTCTGTGTTAGGTAAACTGATGTTATGAGTCCTGATTTAAAGGAGTAATCCATGCAATATCATACATTTGTGTTTTTAAATAAATCAGTTCTGTAGTATTAGAATACTTACTACATTTATTGACGTGAAACTTCTTTGCTGGGACCAAATCGCTTTTTCTTGAGATGGAAGTGGGTTATGGAAGTGGTCAGTGCTGGCAGATGAGGCCATCGGGCCGCGCATGCGCAGAAGCTGCCTTCACCACATTGCTGGCTCGCAGATGCGCATATGCGGCAATCGCCACGATCCAGTGCATGCGCTCAGCAGGGTCCTCTGGCCTTTGCGCATGCGCCGACATTGTCGCCTCGCACATGCGCAGATGCGGTCATCGCCGTGATCAAGCGCATGTGGGCCTTTGCGCATGCGCAGAAGAATGCTCCAGCCGGTCTCCGGCGCGCATGCGCAGGGGCCTCTGGAGCTCGGCAGCTGTCAGTGCGTCGCGCTTGGCCAGCAGCAACAGCAACACCACCAGAGGAGAAGAGGACAAAGAGCTGAGACCACACACCCCCACCCCCACACACTGTCACACCCACACGAGGAATTCAGAATTAGTGCAAATAGCTAATACAGGGGGTGTGCCGAGCACGCGCGATCTAAGCCAATTTTCTTTGCGTTTTGTCAATTAAATTGTATTTTGATTTTTTAATTAAAAACATCAACACAAATACAATTTCTGCGACAAAACAGTCACAAAAGACAAAGAAGTTTCACTTAAAATGCGCGTGCTCGGCACACACACAATTTGTTTTTCATTCAACTCTTGATGCCATTTTTAATGAGTTTTAATATACCATATTAGAGCATCCTCTAATTTCTATACCAGGCTTTAGCACACCTCCCCAGCAGTGCAAACAGACCTATGGCCATACTGTAACAATAGATAATGTTACCTTAGTAATATAAGAATACATTGTAGCTGCTGAGTTTACATTGACTGAAAAATTGATTAAAACTGAAAGGCAGCCATTTAGTGAGGCCTGGGGAGCAAGATCTTTGCTGATCGATCACGGGAGAACTAATCAATTGTCAGCATAGGTAATTAGTTTTCAATAAAGGGGATCAAAGGCTGCATATATTAAAACATATATATTACTATTTTTTTAAATGCTGCACGGACTGTCTCTGTAAAGGAGCTTTGTTATTTAAATCCGCTGGGTCAGAAAGGGCAATAAAAGGCCACAACGGATGATGTTGCAACTTCCTATTCGTCTGCATAATGCTGGAAATATAAACTGCCAACAGGTAGGAGGGAAAGAGATCCCTTCCAAGAAACCCCTTTTACTTGCACTCAAAGTACATATTACAAATATTGATATATAATATATCTTGCAAAATACAAATATTTGATTATGTCATGCAGTAGCTGCAAAGGCAAACAAGATCTTATCTTGCATCAAACGGGCAATGGATGGAAGGGAAGTAAACATAATTATGCCCCTTTACAAAGCATTAGTAAGACCACACCTTGAATATGGAGTACAATCCTAAGAAAATACATTATGGAACAAGAGAGAGTGCAAAGAAGAGCCACCAAATTAATAAAGGGGATGGACAATCTAACTTATGAGGGGAGGATAGCTAAATTAGATTTATTTACATTAGAAAAGAGACGTCTAAGGGGGGATATGATAACTATATACAAATATATTCAGGGACAATACAGGAGCTTTCAAAAGAACTATTCATCCCACGGGCAGTACAAAGGACTCGGGCCATCCCTTAAGGTTGGAGGAAAGGAAATTTCACCAGCAACAAAGGAAAGGGTTCTTTACAGTAAGGGCAGTTAAAATGTGGAATTCATTACCCATGGAGACTGTGATGGCAGATACAATAGATTTGTTCAAAAAAAGGTTGGACATCTTTTTAGATGGGAAATGTATACAGGGATATACCAAATAAGTAAACGTGGGAAGGATGTTGATCCAGGGATTAATCCGATTGCCAATTCTTGGAGTCAGGAAGGAATTAATTTTTCCCCTTAATGGGGTTTTTTGTTTGCCTTCCTCTGGATCAATAAGTAAGTATAGATATAGGATAAAGTATCTGTTGTCTAAATTTAGCATAGGTTGAACTTGATGGACCTATGTCTTTTTTCCATCTCATCTACTATGTAACTATGTATTTATACTCTTTATAGGAGAAATCCAAGCCATTTATTTTCTTATTTATTTTTACATAAAATTGAGGCAGGGGGTCTCCGGAGCGGAACCTCATTAATTTAATCTCCAGGGACCCCCTGCTTCCCCAGATACAGACCTACGTCGGGGGTGCCCATATCTCCTGCAAGTTTAAAGCTCCCGCGTCCTGCGGGCCAATAGGAAGCCGAACCTGATGACGTCACGGCTTCCTATTGGCCCTCAGCGTGCGGGAGCTTTGAAAAGCGTTCATTATGTGAACCCTGGTAGTCGAGCCAGAGCGGCTACCGGCACCCCCTACGGAGGTCTGTAGCTCCGGAAGCAGGGTTTCCCTGGAGTGGAAATGAATGGGGACCCCCTGCTTCAATCCTATGGAAAATAATGGGGGGGGGGGGGGAAAGAGGCCAGCTTGGATTGCCTCTTTCAGTACCCAGGCAACAAATAACGCAGAGTATGCTTTTAGTATTACTAGGTCTGATTTATTACCTGCTGCGTCTACTGTTGTTTTCTGGCAATGCATACAAGTCAATAAAAGCTAAACGAGGTTGCATGAGGTCTGGGGGTTTTGTTTCCTGTACAGTGTTCCAGATTTTTCGAGCAGCAAAGGGTTTAACACAAGAAATATTTAGCATTTTTGTAACTGTGTACTTTTACAACATCCTGCCGTGACATAATACTCTGGCACAGCGGCATCCTCTCCCTGCCGTACTTCTTGCTATTGCAAATGTTCACGGGTTCTGGCGCAATCTCGGATACGCAACGAAAATATCTGACAGTGAGAGAGTGACACCTGTTGGGACGGCTGGAGAATACATTAACCGAGGGGTGCTCAACACCAGTCCACAAGCCCCCCCCCCCCTCCCCCAACAGATCAGGTTCAAGATATCCACTGATTGAGCCATCTGTGCTGAAGCAGGGATATCCTGAAAAACTGACTTGTTGGTTGTCTTGAGGACTGGAGTTGAGAACCCCTGTATTAATGTATGCCCCATAACGTAGCTACATACCGCCACGGGGATCTGAAGAGAACGCGGTTTTGCGCTTGTAGCCCCGAGGTAAATTTGAACTTTCTGGCCCCCCTCCGCGAGTGCCGTGCGGTAGCGGGTGCCGCCGGAGGCTTTGACGGACCCGCCGGCACTTCGCGAGGGTGGGGGCCAGTGCAGGGAGCGGTGCAGGCTGGTTGCCGGGGACGCGATCGGGCCGTCGCTAGGGCCGCGATCGCGTTGCCACCGGCTCGGCGGCTGGAGGAGAGTGCGCCGCCATTGCGCGTTAGCTCGCGCATGCGCAGTAGGTACAAAGTGCAGGGAAGGCCCCAGAGAGATCGCGCGAGGGCAGGACAGGGAATAGAGAGGTTGAGGCGGCCATTAGGGGTTCGCGCATGCGCAGGGCAAGTGCGCACGCGGCCCCAATACATAGACAGCCCCCTGGGAACTACAATTCCCAGGAGGCTTAGGGAGACAGGCATCAGGTGCCTGAATGTGGCCAATAGGGCTGGAGGAAGCTCAGCCCGGGAATATAGATACATTTCCCGGGCTTTGCATGCGTCAGTCAGGCAGAGGAGAAGGAAGGTGTAGGAAGGGTGCAGGGAGCGCGTGGCTCCTGCATCAGGTAAGGGTTCTCCCTAGATCCCCAGGCAGGCCCCAATTCCCGGGTAAGGGTAGGGGGTAACTGAAGAGGGACGCCTTAGACTGAGGAGGGACGCCTTAGCTAGGGAGGTGACCCTTGAGTGTGGGAAGTGCTGGTTTGGTAGTGCCACAGCGGAGAGTGCTGTGGGCACTGTCAAAGAGGCACGGTGTGCTAGCAGTGGGATTTCTGCGGGATCCGGGTGGCTGTGTGTGATTGCAGCTGTCTGGGTGTGTGTCGCTGCATGTGCTGTGCGCAGTGCGTGCAGTGTGTGTGCACGGTGTGAATCCCTGCAGGCTGACAGTGTAAGCTGAATGTTGGCTGCAGGTGTGTTAGGCTGCTAGGATTAGCAGATACAGTTGAGACTGGGTAGCTAGGGGAAGGGGGGGGCGGTTATTGTCCACAGGCCCTAGGAGTTTTCCCCAAGCCATCCCAGGTTGCGGTTCTTCAGGGACAGGCCCTAGGTTAGGGTTGCTGTCACTCAAGTAGTAGGTATTGATAGGAAGGCGGTTCCGGTTCCCATGCGGTTGGTGTTGCCGTGATCCGGTTGCAGTCCCGTGGAGCGGTGGGACCCTCGCTGGGGTCCACCGGCAGAGTACCTGGAATAGGATCAGACGGACGTCTGACCCTTTTAGAAGAAAGTGTGTTGCGGTCCCGAGCATCGGAGTGCTCGGAAGGTATCTTCCATATTCTAAGTGCACCAACTGGGCCCTAGCTTAAATAGTGACTGCGCAGTCACCCACGACCTTTCGTAGGAGGACGAGACATTGGGTGTGGGGTGATCACAGGACACTTGGTGGGGTACACCAGACATTGGGTTGATGTGATGCGGGTAGAGCATCTGGTTATGGTTATGTTATGTAATGTGTTATATGTGTGTTAAGTAAAGAGTTAGTATTGTTTATCTATAAGTGTTATTGTATTTCTTACTCAGGGCTATCTTTCCTCACGGGGGATCCTGGGTAAGTGGAGGCGCTGCACCAAGTAAGGGTAAGGGTTTCCCCAGGCTCCCAGCTAGCGGAGGCTCAGATCTCCTGGAGCCACACAGGTTATGCAGTACCAGTAGTCCTTTAGAGCAGGTGTGTTGCAGGGAAAGGGACCGGTTAGACCACGAGGGGCCAATGTGGGATTGGGTGGGTCAGCCGGTTCACAAAAAGGGCTACATTTGGAGGCGCTGCTGAGAGATCAGACCTGGGGTGCCCTGTATGTTTTTTGTTCTAAATTGTCCTATTTTTGTTCCACCATGTGGGTGCTCTCAAAGCAGGAGGTTTACGCTTGGGCCTTGAAAGTGAACGTGACTCCTAACCGCGTGGTTGCCGTGGGGGCAGTCCCGGCTGGCGTGCCCTTGTTAGAAGTCCAGGCGCAGGTTCGGAAGCTCCCTGGACTGTCGGGTACGTGGGTCAGAGGGCGAAGGTATGATGACACCGTGCAATGGAGTACTGTCCTGATATATGTAGGCCAGACCCTAAGCGAGGAAGATGGCCCTAACTTCTTAAATTTGCCCGGGGGTCCGACTGATGGGTGCCCCTTTATCTACCCTGACTTGGCAGTTTCTACCTGCATAGAGAGCCCTATAGACAGTGACCGTGAGCCCCACCTAAAATGGCGGCTCCCGCCAAATCAAAATGGCACGTGTGCGGCTGACTGCCAGCATGCACAGGAAAATGTTGCAACCCTTCCCCCAGGACTGGCGGGAAAGCCAGAGCCCCTCCCCCACACTGTGAGTGACTCAGAACAGAGTTTGCAACATTCCCCAAAAGACTGTGCTGCTTTTCCTCTAGAGTCCACCAGGGGGAGGGAGTGTCGTGAGCAGAAATCAGCCAATTCTGTTCCCCCTAAGGAAAGCGAGGGATGCCGAGAAAAGCACCCTTGGCTGTATAGAATCGTACGGGCCCCCCATTTAGACTTGTCAATGGTGGTGTGCCCGTGTGCATTAAGAGACTGGAAGGCGACTGGTGGCTGGGCGGACGGGTCCCCTGAGTTAGCCGTTGCCCTCACGATGACCGTGGTAGACGGGGAAGAATGCCTGCACGGCCGTCTGCATGAATGTGAGTGTCCTGTGGGTGAACTGACCCGAGGGCCCGAGTGCCCTGACTGTGCGGCGCAGTTCCTGCAACCCAAACTGCCGCAGCCTACCGAGCTGCCAGTGGGGTAGGACACTGTAGCAGAACTGGATTATTCTTTCCCTGAGAAGGAAGAGCAGGAACCTCTGAGGGCGGAACCTGCGGAGAAAGAGGCGCCTGATGGTGATACCGAGGTGGGTGAAGCCGCTACTAATTTTTCCACTTCAGCGATGGAGGTGGTGGAGGGGCCGTGTGCCCAAATGAACTTTCTAGATGCTGAGCCGGAGCCGCTGAAGGCGGAGCTCCAGATGTCGGAACCCCAGATGTCGGTTCCAGACCCGGTTCCCGAGCAGGAACCACCGAGACCAGAACCACAGATTCCGGAAGGCCAGGGTAAGGTGTTTGTACCCCCGCCCATGTGTGGTGATTCTAGCGACCAACCGAGCGTGGTGATGCGCCTGCCGGCGGACCACTCCAGTGAGGTCACTGAAGCAACCGTCTCAACTGATCCAGACCATGATGTGGGCCCGTGTGCCCTGCAACTGCCAGTCCGGCCTACCACTGAGGTACCAGCGGTCCCAGGCTTGGGATCAGTACCTGCCGACAACGACGGGGGTAAGTTGACTGCCCCAGGGGTGTCGGGTGTGAGCTCCCCGGTGATCGTGGAGCCTGGTGACTCCAAAGGTAGGGTCACCCGGGCGATGGGCTCACCCCGTCATCGCGTCCTGGTGGAGGTGTCTCCCCCAGAAGATCTCTGCAGATCGTGGAATGAACTCGACCTTATCCAGGTATCCGGTGTAGCGGACCGGAGCGACACATACTCCTGTGGGAGGAGTCTCCAAACGGGCCTACCTGAAGAAGTGGTGCCGTCTGTGGAAGAAGTCACCGTTAAAGGGATGGTTGGAGCGGACAAAGACTCTGTTGAGACCGCTCTGGTAGTTGTAGCCTCTCCCAGGTGCGCGATGGAGCGCTACGTTCGCCATGTGGTGGATCGGGGAAAGAGACTGAGCCTCCCTGTCTCCCGTGAGACGAGACCGGAGGAACCGGAAAGGGTCAATACCCAGGACCCCGTACTATTTTTTTCGCGAGGGGGAGGCGGTGTTTTGACAGAAGGGACAGGTCTTGAGCTCCAAAAGACTCACAGGAGTCAAGGTGGGATACCCTCACCCAGTCTGTTAGGGGCACTCCAATCTGAAACTCAGCTGGCCTCGGGTATCCATGCGGGAATGATGTTGGGTACAAATGGGAAATTGCTTGTGTATAATGTACTGTTTACAATGCATTTTCCATTATATAACAACATGTATGGCTGCTACCCAAGCGAGGGCGTTGGGATTCTGCGAGGGGGAGAATGTAGCCCCGAGGTAAATTTGAACTTTCTGGCCCCCCTCCGCGAGTGCCGTGCGGTAGCGGGTGCCGCCGGAGGCTTTGACGGACCCGCCGGCACTTCGCGAGGGTGGGGGCCAGTGCAGGGAGCGGTGCAGGCTGGTTGCCGGGGACGCGATCGGGCCGTCGCTAGGGCCGCGATCGCGTTGCCACCGGCTCGGCGGCTGGAGGAGAGTGCGCCGCCATTGCGCGTTAGCTCGCGCATGCGCAGTAGGTACAAAGTGCAGGGAAGGCCCCAGAGAGATCGCGCGAGGGCAGGACAGGGAATAGAGAGGTTGAGGCGGCCATTAGGGGTTCGCGCATGCGCAGGGCAAGTGCGCACGCGGCCCCAATACATAGACAGCCCCCTGGGAACTACAATTCCCAGGAGGCTTAGGGAGACAGGCATCAGGTGCCTGAATGTGGCCAATAGGGCTGGAGGAAGCTCAGCCCGGGAATATAGATACATTTCCCGGGCTTTGCATGCGTCAGTCAGGCAGAGGAGAAGGAAGGTGTAGGAAGGGTGCAGGGAGCGCGTGGCTCCTGCATCAGGTAAGGGTTCTCCCTAGATCCCCAGGCAGGCCCCAATTCCCGGGTAAGGGTAGGGGGTAACTGAAGAGGGACGCCTTAGACTGAGGAGGGACGCCTTAGCTAGGGAGGTGACCCTTGAGTGTGGGAAGTGCTGGTTTGGTAGTGCCACAGCGGAGAGTGCTGTGGGCACTGTCAAAGAGGCACGGTGTGCTAGCAGTGGGATTTCTGCGGGATCCGGGTGGCTGTGTGTGATTGCAGCTGTCTGGGTGTGTGTCGCTGCATGTGCTGTGCGCAGTGCGTGCAGTGTGTGTGCACGGTGTGAATCCCTGCAGGCTGACAGTGTAAGCTGAATGTTGGCTGCAGGTGTGTTAGGCTGCTAGGATTAGCAGATACAGTTGAGACTGGGTAGCTAGGGGAAGGGGGGGGCGGTTATTGTCCACAGGCCCTAGGAGTTTTCCCCAAGCCATCCCAGGTTGCGGTTCTTCAGGGACAGGCCCTAGGTTAGGGTTGCTGTCACTCAAGTAGTAGGTATTGATAGGAAGGCGGTTCCGGTTCCCATGCGGTTGGTGTTGCCGTGATCCGGTTGCAGTCCCGTGGAGCGGTGGGACCCTCGCTGGGGTCCACCGGCAGAGTACCTGGAATAGGATCAGACGGACGTCTGACCCTTTTAGAAGAAAGTGTGTTGCGGTCCCGAGCATCGGAGTGCTCGGAAGGTATCTTCCATATTCTAAGTGCACCAACTGGGCCCTAGCTTAAATAGTGACTGCGCAGTCACCCACGACCTTTCGTAGGAGGACGAGACATTGGGTGTGGGGTGATCACAGGACACTTGGTGGGGTACACCAGACATTGGGTTGATGTGATGCGGGTAGAGCATCTGGTTATGGTTATGTTATGTAATGTGTTATATGTGTGTTAAGTAAAGAGTTAGTATTGTTTATCTATAAGTGTTATTGTATTTCTTACTCAGGGCTATCTTTCCTCACGGGGGATCCTGGGTAAGTGGAGGCGCTGCACCAAGTAAGGGTAAGGGTTTCCCCAGGCTCCCAGCTAGCGGAGGCTCAGATCTCCTGGAGCCACACAGGTTATGCAGTACCAGTAGTCCTTTAGAGCAGGTGTGTTGCAGGGAAAGGGACCGGTTAGACCACGAGGGGCCAATGTGGGATTGGGTGGGTCAGCCGGTTCACAAAAAGGGCTACACGCTCATGACGCAAAACTCACAGGAAGAGGACGGGAAGAGGGCTCCTGTTCTGTTCCGTCATCAGTGATGCCGCAGTCCCGCCTCTCGGGAAAGGTCACGTGATTAAGAAGTGCCGGAGGGTCATCTATTTTAGGTGTGGATTTTCATGACATAATCCATATACTGTAAGGGGGGAGGTCTCTCCGGAGCAAAACAGTGCTATGTGTTAGGATGATGATGATGATGATGATGATGATGATGATGATGATGATGATGATGATGATGATGATGATGATGATGATGATGATGATGATGATGATGATGATGATGATTAGCTCCAGAGACTAGAGATGTGTGAAACATTTGCAGGAGGTTGCAACAAAGAAACATTTGCCCTTTTTTTTGTGCAAAAAATATATATATATATTTGTGAGAATACGTTTTAGCCCAGACGCTGGAATGGGGCTTTTGCTCGAGAGGAAAAGGAAGATAGAGAGAGAATATGCAAAAAAACAAAAACAAAAAACAACCTGATTTAAATATGAAAATTAACTTATTTCCCAGGTATCTCATGTATCTCCACATCAGTATTCTATTAACCTTGTCTCGCTTACTCTCTCGTCTTAAAAAGATTTGGCGAAATTGCGAATTCTCTCTGGAAATGTGGGATTTTTGCAACATTTTTTGCTCATTTTCGAGCAAAGGAAAATGTTGTGACTTTGGCGACATTCACAAAACTAAAATGTGGTAACCACTTTTAAACACATGCGCACACCACTATCAGGGTCCCCTCAAGATACATTCCGGTCCAGTTGCTGTTTTTACTTCCTGTATATCTGAACGGCTGTCCAGTAGGAAGCCACATGGTAATCTCCCCTATGACCTTTGTGGCTTCCTATTGGCCCGTGATATTTAGCAGCCATTTTAATTTTCCTATAAAAAGGTACAGAAAACTGGAGCTAACAGTAGTGCAATTCAGTTCTGGAGGCCCCCCCTTTAATATTATCTAAAAAAAAATCACGAGTACCTACTGTAGGATAGCTGCTGTAACCTTACACTACTATTTTCCTCCTACTTATCTTACAAGTGAAGGACCAAAAACATAATTCAATTTAACAGGTCTGATGTTTTTTTCAATGGGTTATAGGAATCTTATACAAGGTGCCTTGAGAAAGTCCTTTACGGACGAAACGCGTAGGTGCATTCCTACCATTGTTTTTCTTTTCAACTGACCAATAAATTATTATTTTTATAACTTATCCCTATCTGGAGTTACCCTCATTTTTTGGCGCTACACTAGCTGGAAGCTGCTGGGAATCGCTGCTGTGCTCCTCTTCATCCTTTGCTGCTTTAGATTGGGATGGAGTCAGGGGGAGGGTAGCAGGTTACAGGTATTTTTCAGAACACTTTGCAGTAAAGCATTAGGCATAAAATCGATAAATGAAGTATACGGGGGTATTGGGGGCAAAATATATAACCAATACAATTGAAGTGTATTTAGGTAGGTACACGGGGACAAGCAAGGGCATCAGTGGTTCGAGAAATGCGGGGGGAACATAGGGGATTGATCTCCACACCAAGCAATTGATTTAATGGGCCCAATCACAAGAGTGTTAGGGGGGATTTTCACCTGAGTTCCTGGCATATATATGTACCAGATCTTCTGAAATGTAGTAACGTTGTCATTTAAATATGTGGTCATCTCTCTGTAATACAAATGGCGGGGCATATGAAGTTTAATCAATCTGGTACTTCAGGGGTTAACGTTGGCTAGAAATTGTGTTAAAAATACAACAATTCTTTTTATGACGGGTCAAGACCCTTCCTGTGTTTGTATTGATCTAGAAAACGGGCTTTATTGGGGGGCTATTACGGGTGGCCACTAAAAGTAAAATATGTATAATTTAGAAGGCAGTGGACAATAGCTAGAACTTTGGCTGTCAGCCTCAAAGAAAACCTTAACATTCTTGAAATATCCACTGTGCATCACAGAGAGAGGTGACAAACAGGTCACCACTTAGTCTGAGGGCTATATCAAATATAGGATATCATGGGATGACATCTATTTTGAAGAATAACGTTTAAATATGCAAGGAGACACGTGCAATAAGACCAAACACTTCAGGTTTAGGAGGTGGCAAGGGACAGATATCCATTTGTAACTCAAATTTAGGAGCAAGCCGTATTGTTACATTCAGCAAACTCTCCTGAACCTATTGATCACATCTGTCTTCGTGTTTGAGAAATAAAGTTACAAGGCTCTATATTGAGTAATAATTTAAGTGTCAAGAAAGTTCGTTTTTTTTAGCTGTAGTAATTTACACTCCTAGATATGTGATGTCTGTTCTCCACTTAAAGTTGAAGTTTAGTTCTAAAAGTTTTTTAGTGTGGTTTAAGATGATTAGTGCCAGAGTCTCTGTCTTTGAGTTTTTTATTTTGATGTTTAAAAGGAACCAAATAATTCAATTTCATGAAAAACATTGGGAAGGGAGGAAGGTTAGTGGTCTAGTTAGGGTGAGAAGCGCGTTGTCCACAAATAGGGCAACTTTAAAGGTTGATGTACCAATGTTGATCCCCAAGATATTGGTATCAAGATGAACACGGGAGGCTAAGCATTCAATCACCATATAAAACATTCGCGGGAATAGTGGGCGGCCCTGCCTTGTACCGTTAGTGATAGATATGGGAGACAACATGTGTCCTCCCACTCTCACCACCACCACCAATGTTTTTTTTTATACACTTTAGGGCTTTAACCCCCGTTAGCAATTTGTTGCCAAAGCCAATTCATCTTGAAAATATAGCTCAATCGTATTCTATCAAATGCTTTCTCGGCAAACAGGCCCAATACCACCGCCAGTACTCCTGATTTATTTGCTACTGGTATTTGGTCTACTATGCTCCTTGTGTTGTACAGCAACTGTCTCTTAGGTATGAATCACACTTGATCTGGGTGGATTACATCTGGCAGGCACGTGATGAGCCGGGATACCAAGACCTTTGCTTATAGATTAATACCCGAATTTAATAATGAGATTGAGCGGGGTGATACATATTTAAAGGTGAAATAGTATTGGGGCATAGTTATTGATCAAAAAGCAACAAAAAATAATGAATATTTTGAATATAATTTTGGTAGTTGTAGGACTTTGGAACATTGGCTAAAATGTTGCTGGTGTGACCCAAAGAGGAATCTAAGTCGCTCCAAGCCCCAAAATATTGAGTTTTATGAATCCCATTTACTTATTCCAATCCTGTTATTATGAACTTATTGTTTTACAGAAAATAAGGCGGTCCTCAAGGCAATGAAGGAGTTAATGCTGTCCATTGAACTGTATTTCTTTTATATGGCTCTGGTTGCTAGGAGTTTATACAAACAGTGTTCTGAGGAGATATTGGTGATTTTGGCTTCTATCCAATAATAGAGTCAAATTTGTTCTCCAGCTCCCACATAAAGAGTTGTTCCTGTCTTTGAACTTTTGCTTGATCCAATTAATGATTAACTGCATTCCTTGCTACAGTATACCTTCATATCGCTCTACTGAATCCTCAATGCTTAGATCTGTTTAACAATTAGCAAATGGGTATAAAACACTTCTATGCAGTGTAGGCCCCTTTCCCTATGCCTAAGGGAACTACGCATACTGCTGTACCTGTTTGCTCACAGGAGGCCTAAGCCTCCACCTCTGGGAGCTCTTTCTCCTTGCGTGCAGCGCCTCCACCTCTGAGGGATCCCAACGTTGGCGGGATAACCCCTCACAGGAACCGATATACAGTAATAAGTAATACATCACACAATGTATTTAACTAAGGTTTACTGTACACACATACTAACACAGATAACATATAATAACTGTACCCACAGTATGAACCCAGCGCCCCAACATGTGGTGGGTCCCCCAAAGTACTGAGGGTGCTGTGGCATCAATACACCTGGTGTCCTGTCCCAGCAATTCCCACCCAAATGTGTGGTAGTGCTATCACCTGTGGATGTAGGTGCACGTTGGGTACCTGCCTGGGAACGCCTGTACCCAGGTGCTGCTTGTCGCGATGGAGTGGAGCAGGTCCCACGTAGTGGGGCGTCAAACACAGATCCCCTCTCTCCTATGGGTCCTGATCCTCCTCGTGAGGTGATCTCCAGCCGAAGTGTCTCACTTGAATGTTCTGGGGTACTGCGGCCTGATCCCAGGTCGCAGAGCACCGCGTGGCCGTCTGGTCACTGGTACAGAAATATCAGTAAGGGGAAGAGTCCCCATCTGGGGCTTCCCTGCAACACTCCTCTATTATGGCTCAGGGCCTATCTGGGGCCTAGGGGGCAAGATCTAGGCCTAGGCCAGGAAGCACTGCTCCCTGGACCCCACCTTCTTCTTTGCCTCCTCAGCAGGAGGGTGTTTTGGTAACTGCGTCTGCAAACGGTCATGGTCAGTTCATAAGAGATGTATAGTATCAGCCAGCGGAGCTACCCATATGCTTTATTAAAGAGGTGTATTTTAAGACCATCTTAAAGGAGGAGGAAGAGGGTGCTAGTCAGATACTGAGGGGAAGGGCTTTCCAGAGCTGTGGGGGCAGTGAGTGAGAAAGCTTTTACGCGGGAGAGGGCTGTAGATCCAAAAATGGGTAGACAGAAGACATCCTTGAGCAGAACATACGAGTTGGGACAGTGTATAGCAAGAAATTAGGGCTGAGATATAAGGAGGGGCAGAAGAGTATATAGTATTAAAAGAGAGGAGGAGAATTTTGTAAATAGTACAGGATTTAAAAGAAAGCCAGGAGAGCGACTTCAGCAGAAGAGACGCGGAAACAGGTTAGGCATGATTTAACTATCATATTTTTATTTACAGGGTTCTTTTCTTCTCCTGGCTTCTCTTTTATTACTCTAATTAAACAACTATTCAGGGACCTGATAGAAGTAATGCACTTATCGCCATGTTATTTGAAGCTGACGCAAGGTAGAGCTGGTTTAACATGGCGTTAAGCCTATGCTAATGAGATAACGAATGACCTTTGTTTTTGCATGTATTTAGCTTTGGGTATACCCGTTAAACCCAGGCAAACTAACGGACGCTACCTATTTAGATAACATCACATTAGTAGCCAAGATTTAATAAACTTCTGAGGATCTAGTCTTTTGCTCTAAGGTTTGACTGCTCATTTAACCCTTTGCTAGCAGAGCGGCCGGCAACGCATTGCATAGTAAAAACCTGCCAACAAAGGGGTTTAATCACAAATTGTTACGATGCTCATCTCAGACCAGGAAATCGACCCGCAGGGTTGAGTCAGGAGGAAGAGAGTGTCCACAGGTGGCGGGGCTGAGTCCTAATAAGGGTACAAGTCGGGATCACAAGCCAAGGTCGGGGCAAGGTGCAGCGGTGTAGTCGGGTGTCACGATTCCAAGATCAGGGCAGGAGACAGGCAAGCAGAATCCAGGTTCAGGGCAGAGTAGGACACCAGCCACGTTCCAGGAGCACAAGGGATCAGACACCTTGCTCAGGCACTGGTGGAATGGAAATGGTCTAGACCAGGTATAGCCAATCTCATCCTCCATCTTGGAATGGGGCGAGTGAAGCTACTTCCTGGCTTTGGAGTTGTGGGTGAACGGAAGCTACTTCCTGGTTTCAGCCATCTTGGTACAAATCACAGCTATCTTGGTTGAGGCAAAGAAGAACCTCAGGGATGTGCTAGAGCTGAAGGGGGACTGCCCGACGACGGACCCTGACAGAAATATGCTGTCACCAAGTCCTATGGTGTAAACCTTAATAAAATAAAAACTAAACACACAAGTGTCAAGATAAATGCAACTTGGGATAACCCAACTCTATGGGAACAAGAGCAACAAACAGGAATAGTGGGGGGTGCTGCAAGCAGAAAA
The DNA here is from genome assembly GCF_040206685.1 of Ascaphus truei. Taxonomy (NCBI): domain Eukaryota; kingdom Metazoa; phylum Chordata; class Amphibia; order Anura; family Ascaphidae; genus Ascaphus; species Ascaphus truei. The sequence goes on from NC_134492.1 coordinate 31,115,886, forward strand.
AAACCTAGTCAGGGTAACTGCATGTAGAACAGGAGGGAAGCTGAGCGCACCAAAAGAAATGCAATAATTTATAAAAAAGTTCATTTTATTGACTGGTTACAGTCACAAACCATCCGATGTTTCGGTGTACATCCCTGAAGAAGGTGTTTGTACACCGAAACATCGGATGGTTTGTTACTGTAATCAGTCAATAAAATTAACTTTTTATAAATTATTGCATTTCTTTTGGTGTGCTCAGCTTCCCTTCTGTTCAACCTTAATAAAATGACATCATAAAAGATTGATTTTTCATTCCGAGGGCAGATATTTGGGTCTGAAAGGTGTAATGCAGAAGTCATATGTGATGTTAATTCTACCGTTCTGGTGCCATCTGGTCCTATATTTTGTCATAGTGAGAAGCTTTCCTCCTTCTGATCCCACAGGCAAAATTATAAATTAGATTAATAAACTGTTAAAGCCCCAGTCTCACATAGGTGATGACTAATGCAAATCTGATGCATTCTAGCCAGACGCAATGGGAAAATGCTTGAACTCTCAACACAGACTGTTTGCGGGGTTTTTTTTTTTTTTTTTAACTTTCTTACACAAGTTGTATTCAGTTTAGGCATCTGTGCATGTAAATTTGACACACATTTTGTGTTTTTCATGTCAAATTTTATAGCGCTGTGCAGGAAGCAAGTAATTTATTTTCACGTGTTGTCAACTATTGATTATGCTTTTTACCAAAGGGTCATTTTTTTGGTTTCTTGGAGCTTATGCTGAAGCTGCAATAAAATGGACACAGTGCCATGTAACATTTGTTTAATTAATACATTTTGCTGCAGGACCTATATTCAGTGTTGAGAGGGGGACGGGAGGGCTATATTTGAACTACACTTAGTTCAAGGGCTATAACGGGAAGTGAGGGAGGGGGTGTGGGGAGCCCAGCTATGCGTTCTGCGTCTCTCTCAGATCTGGCTCACACATGGCATACTCAAGAAACCTGTGTAGTTTGCATTTTGAAAGAAAATAAACTGCGGGAACCAAAAACAAAGATACACTTATTTAAATCTAAACTACAAAAAGAAAAATCTGCTCTAAATAAAGAAATGTGATGGAAAGTGCATGATCTACTCCAACTTCGTACCCCCCCACCCCCATTCTTAATAATGTGGCAGAACCTATAAATGGCAGTACCTACAAAAAAAGGCACAGTAAAAAAGATCACAAAATGTATCATGTGTACTGGTTTCATGCACCTAGCAAAGGGATTACCCCGAAACATTGTGCTGTTTATTTCTTTGTCTGTTATTGGCTGCTTTATAATAAATCAGTGATTTCAATGCGTGTGGAGAACATTTTTTGCATATCTATGTGGATCTTGGAGCAGTGAGTCCTACTCAATCTTCTGACCAGCACCGTATACCCAAGGACCTAAATAAACAAAAAGGGTGAGTGCAATTAATAATAATAATAATAATATGTTCTTGTATAGCGCTGCTAGTTTTACAGAGACATTTTGCAGACACAGGTCCCTGCATTACAACTTTGCCACTGTGAGACATTAACTTTTAACATCTGTGATTTATTTGTACACTTTTATCCTCCAGTACCTTGGTACTCTCCTCCTGCATCTCACTATGCCCTCCCTATTTCTTTTTCTGTTTACTGTTTCCTCACTCTTTTGTGAGCATTTTTGTTCTCTACAACATCTCCACTCCCCACTGCACCATTATTTATACACCTCTCTCCCAACAACTTCTTTACCCCTCAATAAAAAACACCCACACAAATCCTCTATTCACACCCTCTATCTACTCCTTCCTGCTGCTGGGGATCTTCCCTAAGCCTGAAGCCAGACATACACACCTGATCTCACTCGTGCCTCCCTTACACCTCTTCCCTTGTAAATGGTGTTAACACTGACCTTCCTTAAATTTTACCCCACAAATAGAGCATCCCAATAGCCTGCACTCATAGCTACTGTCCCACACTCAGTCACTCCTACCACCCATTGTGACCAAGCACTGCCATCTACAGCACTTACTCCCTCACCTGCTGTCTCTGTAAGTTTCCCATTAAACCTCTTAGATTGTAAGCTCTTCGGGGCAGGGATTTCCTTTCCTATTGTCTGATTTTGCTGCACTTATTGTATAATTATAATTCCCTGTACTGTATTCTTTGTGAAGCGCTGAGTACACTTTTGGCGCTATATAAATAAAGACATACAATACATGCCTGAGGCACAGGGAGATAAAATGGCTTTCCCAAGGTCACAAGGAGCCGACACCGGGAACTGAACCAGGTTCCCCTGCTTTAAACTCAGTTAGTGTCTTTACTCAATGAACCACTCCTTCTCCCAATTGCACCATTATTGCTTTTGAACTACTGTATGTTTACTGGTGTAGAGAGAGATTTCAGTAGTGTTGCAATGTTCACAGCATCATCATATGTATCGGAGACCGGAAACAAATGCTTGATATCGACATTTCTCCAAATCAGGACATTGCAGGCGAATAGTACAGTGAGGTGTTTAATCAGGACAAAAAAGGATGCCCGTTTGTACAAGTACACCCATCTAAAAAGGTCTTGTGCCCATATTTTTACTAAGTGGTGCTTTGCAATAAGTCACCTTTCAGCACCAGAAGACGCCGCGAAGGTCGTTGACTTCTAGAACACAGTGCCTGGCGATGTCAATGAAGGAGTTGGCAAATAGTCACATCTGCAGTTGTGCACGCATCCATTGATTTATTTTAGATGCACCTGCACTGAGCAAAGTTAACCCGATGTTCATTCTCGATCTCTTCCCAGATCTCAGGCAGCATTGTTTTCTTGTATTGTGTGATCTTTGTCAGCCTGCCAGCAACAGCATACAATAACAAGCACTAGTTTGTTATTTAATAATGAATATGTGTTTGTTAAATTACAACCCAGGAGCTTGGAAAACCAACAGGGGGAACTTGTGTGAAGCTGCAAAGACTGGTAACAGACGCAGAAATCATTGGCTTACACTTTGGAAATCTAGCTAATATTTTACATGAATAGAGTTGAGCAAATATGTATAATTGTGCAAAGTTAAATCTTAAGAATGCAAGACTGCCGGGGATTCACTTTTACAAAGATGTCAGCCTCCAACATTGAGACTCTATTGAAGTCTATGGGATCACTGATGCTAAAAAAAACAAAATTGGTGAGACTGACTGCAAATCAGTGAGAGTTGACATGTCTCATTGATGATTCCTTCTGATTACTGTGCCTGCAACACCTCTTCCAACTTTCTCCTGATCAAATTGAAATTCAGAAAGCAAGTCTCTGTTTTGACAGTGAAGAGTTTAGGACTATTTGTCATAATCAATAGACTCTGGGTTAGTGAAATGTTATAGATTTTTTGGGCCCGTGTCCTGCGCACTCCGGGCCTATATTTACTAAGCAGCACTACAATGGGCCGTTAGGTGTATTGTAGCTTACCACCGCTTAGTACATAAAGGTCCTTAGTGTACAACCTCATGAATACTGTCTATGGGACTCCGTATATGCGTGACCATCCTTTGTTAAAATCATTATTTTTATATAATGCCAAAGAAGTAAAACAAATATATGTATTCACCGCGCTTCTCCGTATGAGGCGCCGCTTATAGTGCCGGTGACGTCCGGCTGCGGTCGCTGGAAAAATCTAATTGAGATGACTTCCAGCAATCGTGACCAAGCCATCGCTCCATTGTGTCGCGCTTACATTAAGCGCACGCGACGGCGGCAATGCATTTGTTTTGACGTGACGTCGCGTCGCTGTCGCCAGCACTATAAGAGCAGCCTTAGGCTAAGTCCCCGCTCCCTCAGTCAGCGCGCCCGCACTGCAGACAGGCGGGGCGCTGACAGACACAGACCGCGATATGCGGTCTGTAGGGAGCCGGAGCGGGGTGGGAGGGAGGGGGGCAGGATCTGATCGTGGTGCCGTCCACCCCCCCACACACATACACACACACACACACACATACACACATACAGGCATACCCCGCATTAACGTACGCAATGGGACCGGATCATGTATGTAAAGCGAAAATGTACTTAAAGTGAAGCACTGCCTTTTTCCCCACTTATCGATGCATGTACTGTACTGCAATCGTCGTATACGTGCATAACTGATGTAAATAACGCATTTGTAACAGGCTCTATAGCCTCCCCGCTTGCACACAGCTTCGGTACAGGCAGGGAGCCGGTATTGCTGTTCGGACGTGCTGACAGGCGCATGCGGGAGCTGCCGTTTGCCTATTGAGCGATATGTACTTACTCGCGAGTGTACTTAAAGTGAGTGTCCTTAACCCGGGGTATGCCTGTACCTACTCACACACTTTAACCCGAAACTCCTTCCCTGCTCCCTGCCCAAGGCGCCTCCCATCTAGCTTCTTCCCTCCCCTCCTCCCCATTGGCTGACTCGCGTACCATGTGACGCGTCAGCGCCGAAAATCACTAGATTCTTGCAGCATCGGCCGGCTGACGCGTCACAGTACGTAGTCAGCCCTGCCGGAAGGAGGTAGCGGGGGCAGGGACCATTTGGGCAAGGGTCTGGTGGTTCGCGGCCACGCGCCCCGCTGGCCGCAGCGGGTTCGCAGCCTAAGGAACATGCTGCATGTGAAAAGATTGGCCATACATATATGAAAAAACAGAAAGTGAATCCCTGCGCTTCTCTCATTGAGCTAACAATAAATGGGGAAATAAATATACATAGTGAAACCTAAGTCTGTAAGACAAAGGAGACTTTGTTACATCCTTTGATGACAAGCCTGGTAACCAATGTCAGGGTAAATCTCAGTAGCAGGTCCCTGTGCTAAATTCATACAAATGTTCTGTGTAATATACCCTGAAGGGGTTAATAAGCATAAGCTTATGTAGCTTAGTGCAGTTAAAAACTGGTATATATACCAGTGAAGATACTTACATGTATGCAATTAAAGTGAATTTACAGGGACCTTACTGGGCGATTATATACCTTACCTTACTGGGCGATTATATACCTTGAAAGGGAGGGGCTAACCTCCCACAAGCTGCTCAATAAGCAGCTACAGGTGGATTGGCTAAATACATTAATCACACCCTAATAGTGGTGCCCCCCAAAGAAGTACGCTGTGATTTACAATATAAAAAAACACAGATAATTTCAAACACAGGCATGAGAACAAATAAGAAGTGACCTGTATTCTTACTCCATGGTGAAAACTGCTAGTATCTCGGGAATCGGGTGGTCCCAGAGCTCGGGGTAACCGTGGATCGAATCTGAGGGATCACCGGTTCAGTTACTGTAAATATTACGACAAAATACCTACCCCCTTCAAAAATTTGCATCGCAGACTTCTGCTGTGAGACATCTTATATTATTGTACTTCTTTATAACGACACGAACCAACTTGAAGCATCTCTTGGGAATGGGATCCATATGTTCTTGGTCAGAGACTGTTGAAATGCTTTCTTGAAAACTTAAAGCAGCAGTCCACACTGATTGCCTTTTGAAATATACGAACATTATATGAGTTGAAATCATACAGGTTTCTGGAGGGATTGCTGCTTTAAGACTAGAAGAGAGAAAAGCATGGAAAGCAATAATGGAATATTAGCTTTAGAGCAGAGGTTCCCAAATCCAATCCTCAAGGACCACTAATAGTCCAGGTTTTAAGGATATCCTCTCATTAGCACACATGGCTCAAACATTTTGAACGAACCCCCTGTGCTCAAGCAGGGATATCCTTAAACCCTGAACTGTTAGTGGTCCTTGAGGACTGGGTAATAGGGAAACAGTAAGTGAACAAGGCTTCAGACGTGGGAGGGCGGAGGAGGCGGGCAGGGAAGAGACAGTCGCGATCAGCGTGTAACAGAATGGAATTGACCCAGTGGCAATAGCATTATGTGACGCAACCTCTTAACTATGAATGAAAACCAGTATTCTATAAATAAAAAACATAGACACATCCTATCCAAAACTGTTCAAGGCAATAAAGTTGTAGAACAAGATTGAGATAAATAAAACCCCTAAACAGTTTATGTGCTGAAGTGAGACGTGGATTGAATCATATTCTAGCTTTACATTACAAAGCCAGTATATCCAGCTTCACACTGATGAGATCCAAAAGGTCGAAACAACTGTCTGTGAGCAGGTTTACTGGCTTTGCACTTCTTTAACCCAGGCTGTGCTGAAAAGATGGGTAATAAAGGCATACGCTTGTAGGGGTCCATGTTAAAAATTAACTTGAAGCAAAAGGTGACACTGTGTGTTCAGATTTGCATGTCATTTCCCAGAATCCCTGGCTGCAATGGAAACATTGTATGCTGTGATAATGGTAAAAAGCAGGGTTGCAGATTTGTTTGAGACGTGAATGTGCGCACAAGTGGTATTTTTATTTACTGAAGAGAGACAGGAAATAACAATGATTACAGGTTGCATTCAATCCAAGTCTGCAGTGCTAATTCTTTAGTGAGGCGAAGCTGGCAACTGAAAGATTTGGGATACAAAGTACATAACGGTTTAAAGGCAGCAGAATGGTGCAGAGGTGGCGTCTGTTTATTAAGTCCCACATTAGCCAATTGATTTGGCAAATGCATTTCTTAACATCAAAGTGCCAAGGTGGCTTACATGTACCAGCAAACAATATGAGGAGTGGTTTTATGTATGATATACTGCTCGCACTTTTATCATGAACCTTTAGTTGTGAGATGGTTTATTGTACTCAGGTCTATAAATCTGTTTGAAATGTATTAAATCTGATTTAAAATGTCAAGTTTATTACATAGTTACATAGCAGGTGAAGTTGAAAAAAGACATGTTCATTGAGTTCAGCCTATCGGATGACGCAAATACCAAACTACATAATGCGGCAAGCATGCTAATGGTGTAGGCTAGTTTTATTCCATTGCAACCAGTACGTGTCGGAGGGGCTTGCTTGAAAAATTAGCAGGGTATTGCTTTAAAAATTACTTACTTGAAGCATCCAAGATGCTCAGTCCTGTCAAGTTTCCCGCATTGTGATGATAAGGGAAGAAGTAGAAGTTGAGAAACAAGGAAAGAATCCCACAAGATGCACTCACTGGGGGTAGAGCTCAAAATAAATAAATTTTATTAATGATAACAAGAAAAACATTCTAATTAAAACCTGATATATGAGCGCATGTTAGGCACAGCGGAGTGTGGAATGCTTAATGTAAGTCTATGCCTGGGTATGCACACTATATGAGTGATCCATCACAGTTACATAAGGTCATATATGGGGTAAATGCACCGTGCACAATGTTCATGACGTTTAGCCCTCCTATACCCACATGCAGCAGAGCAGAACGCCCATTTATGAGCAGACACTTGGTACTATCTGTACAGCAACACTGCAGTGCAATTAGGGATAGCAGTACATGAACATTGTGCATGTGCATTTACCCTATATATGACCTTATGTAACTGTGACTACTGTCGGAGCTATATATATATATATATATATAGACTACCAATTAGTCACCTTCTATACTATCATCATCACCACCAGCCACTGAGGGTTTGATCACTTCATTTACTTTTCTCATTAACCTTTCACTGACTGTGTGCTGGTGTTCATTTGCAAGCTGCTTTCTTGCAAGCTGTGTTCAGCTTTTACTGTACCATTAGTGGATTCTTGCTGCCCTGCTATTAGCTGTTTAGCTGTATTTAGCCTACACTATATGTTTGCTATCTATTTTCAGGGGTGTCTGATTTGACCAGGTATAGGGGAAGGGAGGCTTAGGGAAGTACCTCTCGGTCCTTTTGGACCAGGGGGAATGGGCCAGATGAAGAGGTAGTCCCTCGAAACGTCGCCCCCCTAGCATACTTTCCGTTCTCCGTTTTTTGTGTATATTCCTTGTGTTTCATGTTTTTTCCCCTTTTCCTTCCCCCCCCCCCCCCCACCCCCCACCCCTCACTTTGTGACATGCCCATTTATGATACTGGTTTCTGCAAACACATTTGATTTATTTCTGGTTCATTTTATTAAATGTTTATTCTGCATTACAACTGTTTTCATCATTTAGCTATTAGACAGTGAGTGCTGGTACTTACGTAGATTTGTTAGTACTATACAGGGGAATAAGGGTCCCCTTTTGTTCCGGGCACCCTGCAATTGCATATATTTAACACTATCAGAGTGCTGTCTATCGTCCCCTTTTATCATTATATTAGTATGTCATTGCTAACAAATCCATGTTAATATTAAAGAATATTGGGTTTTACGTAGAAATACCCAATCTGTTTCCCTTTTACAGCATCAATACATTAAAGAAACAAAACATGCTGTATACAGAACAGCTTACAAGTGCATAAAGTAAGATTTTTTTGCACCATGTTTAGGGAGATAGGGAATGAGCCTGCAGCACATTGCAAAGCTGGGGTTAAGCACAATCTTGTGTTCCCCCTACAGTGCGGAACTACCCCCCCCCCCCCCCGCGTAGTGGGAGGGGATCTGTCCAAGAGCCACAAGGTTTGAATTATTTACAATGCAGCGGGGTGGCCGGAGTCAGCTCGCGCCTCCCACGTGCTGCCCAGCTGCGCGCGCCAGGTCTCTCTCCTTGCTGTGCCGGGGTCGCGCGCCAGGCCAGAGAGAAGCTGTGGCGTCTCGCGGTAGCAAACAGGTCGGTGACAGGAGCGCTCACCGGCCGCTGTCACCTCGGGACCCGCCCTTAGTTATTATTTGGGGAATGTCGCTGACTTACCGCGCCATGACCTCGCAAACTACTCACTCACCTCTCTTATTTATCTAAAAGTCGCGGATATCTGTAACTCGCTGTAACTTCGGATATCGCCAACCGACCTTCCTGCGACACCAGGAACCCCTTTACCCCGCCACTCCGTGACGTCAGAGACCGGTCACTGCCCGGCCTGAGGCACTTTACCCTCACTCACCTGAGTAACTCGCCGCCCTTCCACTCTCCGGATCCCTCTATCGGAAACCGAATCTCCTTGCCGCCTTTTCTCCACCTGTGGTACCCTCTGCGCCCTCCCGCGGGGATGCCCCTCCCTCCGGGCCGTGTCCCGAGCAGCCGGTGATCGAGCGGCCGCCTCGGAGTCCCGGGATGTCCTGCTGCGGGGAGGAGTATCAGGTAACTGTCACGGTGCTGTCACCCCCCGGGGCTTGTGTTTATCTCTTGTCTGTAGGATGTTACACTCTCCCTGCCAGAGGGGACAGATGTGCTGCACTGCAGGTGGTTGCAGGCCCTGCTGACATGGTGTCAGTACGGAGGCCCCCCACCATATAAGGTTCCACACGTTGTTCTACAAGCCTCTGGTTGCCAGCAGAACATCAGCACCATATTATTAGTAATAGTATTATCGTTTAATGATACAGTGCCAACATATTCCCGGGGTTCAATGTGGTTACAGAGTTATATGAATGACATACAAATAAGGACAGCCCAGTGCAAACACCGTATTCACACTTAAGTACAATATTACAATTTGGTTGCAATTTACAGGGCTGCACAGCCAACTGTGTTCTTAGTCCATCAGTGATTCTGCAAAAGAAAAGGGAGAACAAATCAGCACCTGCATATATATCCGTTTTAGAGCCATTATAAACTATATATTTTAACAAAACTAATCAAATGCTTAGTGAAGTGAGTGAGCATGCAATCCACATTTAGATCAATGTAAGGATTAAATATGTATGTCGAATGCATGTACTGTATATAATCTCAGTATAGGTGTTGAAACTGGCAGGTTCTTAAATATGTACATTTTGAAGGAGGAACATGACTACTTTGATATGGATTTGCTAGACTTGCTAATGGATAGTTTGTTCAATAGAGGCAGTTTGAGGAGACTTGGTGGCAAGACAAACACCTCTGCCATAAACCTTTTTTTTTGCAGGGAGAGCAAAGTTTCAATTTGCTTGTGTTGGTTTCCTAATCCGGTAGCAAAGAGGGAGCCAGCACAGACAAACAATCTGCAAGCTTCAAATATTTCTCTCCTGGCAGTGCAAGCACTGGTGTGTCTGTGCTGGAAGGATTCCCAGTGTTTTGCAGTAAAATGCATTGTAAATGATATTGCTTCATTTACAATGAAAGACCTGCTACATAAGCGGTTGACTATAGAGATGACTAATTGCTAGGCTGCCTGCGACGTTGCGCAGCACCGTAGCAAGTACATGCAGTCCACGGGTTCCCATAGTGGGCGGGACTGCAACAGCGCTGCAGAGCGACGGAGCGGTGGCGATCGCTGGAAGTCAAAGTATTTTTATTTTTTCGGTGACCGCCCATAACATCAGTGGCATGTGAGTGGTTCAGCCAATGAGGGCGAACCGCTCACGGCCACACACCCCGGTCGCCCTCTCTTGTCTCCTGCACTATAAGTGGGAATCGCTATTACAACGGCGACGGCTGACATCACGGGGTCGCGTCGCCATTGCATGCACTATAAGCGCAGCCTTAAAGATTGATACCTTGAGACAATGGTTGAAGGGCCAGTCTCCCCAAATCCTTATCCCTTGGGGGTGCTGTGATGATAGCCCAACCATTTATAGGTCCCATTATATGTAAGTTGGTTCTTCGTTTAGTGTGCCCTGAAAGATGATGGATTCAGTCGCTGTTCTCTCCAACTCCTGGTAAATACTGGTGTTGGGATTAAGTAAATTCTTCTTTGAAAACCTATTCAGACACTTAAAAGCAGCAATACCAATGATTTTTAATTTCTTTTTGGAGGGGGGACCCGAAATATTTGTGTTTTTTTTTTTTGTTTTTTTTCTGGTTTTGACAAAAATGGCCACAGGGTCACCAATAGAAAATCGTCACATCGCGGCTTTCTATTGACTGCCGAAGCGAGCCCTAGAATTACAATTTTTATGTGGGAGTTTGATATTTCACTCATGTAGTATAAAACATTTCTTTCAGGTGTCTGAAATTTCCAGACAGAGACAATGGAGACCGTTGCTTTACAGGAAATGTACAGATATTCCATGGCTGGTTTTATTTTTCCTATTCTGGTCTGGTTTGGTAAGTAATATTTAATATTTTTAATACAAAGGTATTAGTTGTTCGGTTTCCAGCTTTAGGCACAAGGAAACTAAATACAAACCATTACTTTGTAACAGATGAAGACATAACGTATCTCTTTAAAAAAAATAACTGGCTTAAATCATTAGTGTTCCCATTATGTGTAGCTTTATTGTGACATATTGAATCAGACCGGTACGAAGACATACAGTTCATGGCATATTAACCTTCTAATCCCTTGTCCCGTTGACTTAAAGACGCAAAATAGGCAGAATAAATTCTTGTGAATAAGTGTTGAATTCCTTGTACTTGTGTTAAATTAAACAGACACATTCTATTTCTTTGCCTCTTGGAATACTGTGACTGGTTCTTGCTCAATCAAACATTTTTTTTAAATCATTATCTATACATCAGTATGTGTGTTGGGTTTGTGTCTGTTCATAAACACCATATTGACTGAAAACAAGAAAAAGAAAGCATGGAGCCTTAGACCGCGTTTATAGTGGGAGCGCATGGCGTTGGGCGCGCCTTTCACTCGAGAGATTTGTGCTTAGTGTTTGCGCGGCGGGGAGGCGTGGTTGATGCGTCACAAGCCTGGTTCACTCTCATTGGCTGAACCGCTCACGTGACGAGGCTGGCGCGCGAAAAAAAATATTATTTGTAGCTTGAAAAATCTGCCGCGCGGTCGCTCTGCATCGTGCCTGCGCTCGCGCGTACTATGGCCACCCTCATTGACTTCCACTGATTGTGTTTCCAAGTCGCGCGCCATCGCGGCTACTATAATTGCGGCCTTAGGCAAACTGCGGCATGACTGCAAGGTTCAGACACTTGCCCGCCCCCCATCCTCTGTTATTTATTAATTTTGACCGTTAAGTAATTTTTTTTTCTAAATTTCTATTCAGGTTTGCATCAATTCCCACCATTTCATATTCTATTTAGTTTAAAAAAAAAAATCTCTCTCTCTATCTCTTTCTCACCTCTCTCTTTCTCTCCTCTCTCTTTCTCTCCTTCTCTCTCATGTCCAGAGAGGTAATACCGGATGGGCACATACATCTTCAGTATTACGTCTAATTTTTGGATGTAGTGAAACGTTGGATGTAGTGCCTTGGTTTTGTTACCTCAATATATTGACATTTCAACTTGGCTGTGTGCTGTCTCTTCTTTCCGGATCAAGATCTGGTAATATCTGATATATATATATATATATATGTATATGTATGTATGTATATATATATGTGTAAATATATATATATATTTACACATATATATGTAAATACATCTGTATGCTCATTTGCATGTCCCAGGCAGGTCTGCAACCCCACCTTTCACCATTATCACCCAGCACACAGCACTTCCACTGCAGCAAGGGATTCTGGGAAATGACATGCAAATGAGCACATAGTGCCACTTTTTGCTTCAAAATCCATTTTTAACATGGTTATATATATATATATGTATAGGAGTTATGTGCTGTATTTAATACATTTATTTTCATTCACCTGAGTGCTGTCTCCCTTTTTGCTGCTATGCGGTAATGTATACTTTTATTATTTATATGGGACATGCACCTATTCATTATTGAATTTCTATTGGAGTGCCAGTGATTTTTTATCACATATATATATATATATATATATATATATATATATATATATACAGTGTTCGACAAACCTATACATTTGCTCGCCCCGGGCGAGTGGCTTTAACCCCCGGGCGAGTAAATATTGGCCCAAGCAGCACACGTTTGGTACTAGGTGGCGAGTAGATTTTTTGGTGCTTTGTCAACCACTATATATATATATATATATATATATATATATATATATATATATATATATTAATATAATATAAGAATTTGCCCCCTTGGATTGCTGCTTTTAAGCTATTTTAGCTTCTTTTGAAAATAGTCTAAAAATTCGGAGGGAAATATGGACAAACATATGATTTACTTTCCAAAACTTGTGTTTATTCACTTGTGTAAGAGCATTATGGCTTTTTAAAAATACATATATTTTAAATCCCAAATGAAGGTCCATAGTGGAAACAGGCTTTTCCTGTTTCTAACTGAGCTCTCTCTATATACTGGAGCTGGAATACTATAATTTTCCATTTGTAATCCCCCAAAAAAATCAAGCCCTCCATTATAGCACATTTTAAACAAACATTTCAAAAGTACTTATCATAAAACCGATGTTAACCTCCTGTGATGTCTTATGTGTTTTACTGCCAGGGCAGTGCATATATTTATTTTGCTAATTTAGTCTCTCATTTAGTATTTTTAATTGATCTAACTCAGGGGTGCGCAAACTGCCTGCACTCCCTCAGTACTCGTGTCCCCCCTTACCTGTGTGCCAGCGTCAAATGATGCCGTGGGGTCATGTGACGCGATGTACAATAATGCTGCGTTGCCATGGTGACTGGTGTCAAATGACGCCTTGGGGTCATGTGACGTCACATGACCCTGCAGCGTTATTTGACGTAGCGTCGCCCAAAGCCAGCTGAATCACGGTAAATGAGTTGGAGACCTCGCGCGGTCCCCGGCATTTAATTTAAATGCCTTGTGGAAGAGCACGGGGCCTCTGTAACCGCCGTTAATGAATTATTATTTATTACCCCTACTGCTTTACACGTCTATTTTGTGATTTACCCCTGTCGAACATGTCATCCAGATAGGGGTTTTCTGAAATTTTACGAAATACTTAAAGGGTTCCTCCAAACAAAAAAGGTTGGTAATCACTGCTGTATATAGTACCTTTCCTTTCTAAACAGATGTCCAACTTTTTTTTTTTTTAACAAATCTATTGTATCTGCCATCACAGTCTCCATAGATATGAATTCCACATTTTAACTGCCCTTACTGTAAAGAACCCTTTCCTTTGTTGCTGGTGAAATCTCCTTTCCTCCAACCTTAGCGGATGGCCCGAGTCCTTTTGTATTGCCTTTGGGATGAATAGTTCTTTTGAAAGCTCCTTGTACTGTCCCCAAATATATTTGTATATAGTTATCATATCTCCTCTTGGACGCCTCTTTTCTAATGTAAATAAATCTAATTTAGCTAGCCTCTCCTCATAAGTTAGATTGTCCATCCCCTTTATTAATTTGGTGGCTCTTCTCTGCACTCTCTCTAGTTCTATGTCTTTTCTAAGGAGAGGTGCCCAAAATAGTACTCAATATTCAAGGTGTGGCCTTACTAATGCTTTATGAAGGGGCATAATTATGTTTCTTTCCTTCCATCCATTGCCTGTTTAATGCAAGATAAGATCTTGTTTGCCTTTGCAGCTACTGCATGACTTTGGGCACTATTGCTAAGCCTGCTGTCTACAAGCACTCCTAAATCTTTCCCCATCAAGGATTCCCCCAATTTATTGAGGCAAATATAAGTAAATATAAAACATCTTATTGATAAAAACAGATGCACCCCAAATTAATGGGGCAGGACAAACAAGGATATTCAACACCATTCCCAAATGAAATTGTTAATCAATATGCTATTCTCTCACCCCCTCCATACATATATATTCAACATCCACTACAATAATACATAGGACACGTTATCCCGGGGTACCTTCCAGGGAAGCCATAAATAAGAAACACAGACCATCAGATGCTTGGCGTGTCGCACCATTCCACAACCTTCCATCAAGGGACAACTCAAACTCGTCAACCACGGACAAACAGGCCCAGAGGGGGAAAGGGACAATTCGACAACCTATATCCCTAAATTAAGTGTACAAGACTTAGAGACACGTCCCCCTAGGAACTTTGAATATAGTACATAGAGACCGGTCTTTATAGCCCAGTCAAATCATAAGTCCATGAGGATGTATTGTCCCCAACTCATGTATCCAAAATGCTTCTTTTCTTTTTAAGATACTTACTCTATTTCCCCCTCGTCTAGGTTTAGGAATATAATCAATAATCTATTTATGTAGTTGACTAATATTGTGCCCAGCCAGTAAGAAATATGCGGGAACTGGCTGGTCATACATTTTGCACCTAACGGTCAATTTGTGTTGGCTCACTCGCTCTTTTAATTTGTGTGTGGTCTCGTCCACATATGCCTTACCGCATGGGCATTTAATGAGGTACACCACATGGTCCGTGTTGAATAATGTTTAATCACGTACTTATGGCCAGTTTGTGGATGGGTGAAAGTGGAACCTTTTTTGGATGTTTCCACACTGAGCACAAGATAAACATGAGTAGGTGCCTTTGGTGTGTGTACCTAGAAATCTGTTTGCCGATGTTTTGTTAGAGACTATATCTGCTTGGACTACCAAATCCCTTATAGTCTGTGCTCTTCAAAATGACATTATGGGTGGAGCCGTCAATACTCTCTTCAACCTATCGTCCGTTTCTATAAGGTGCCAATGCTTTCTTATAAGACGACGTATGTCAGAACTTGCTCTGTTGAAACTTCTCACAAACAGAATTCTTTCTTTAATTGTATCGGTGGTCCGAGGTTGAAGGAGTAGTTCCTTATCTATTATGGACACAGCCTTCTTTTCTTCCTCCAATTGGGCGGCTGGATAACTCCTGGTTGTAAACTTTTCCACCATTTGGTTTAGTTGTCCCTCCACATTCGTTGGTTCACTTACGATCTGTTTAACCCGGTATAGTTGACTCCTTGGTAGGGACGTATGCTAAACGGAGGATGAAAACTTTCATGTCAAAGAAGAGTATTCCGATCAGTACTCTTACAGTGTAGATCTGTCTGTAGTTTCTCATCCTGCAGCTTAACCATTGGATCAAAAAAACATACTTCCTTTGGGTCGTAGTGTGAAAGATATTGTATCCACCGCTCCATTAAGCTGATTTAAGAACTTCATAAGTGATTCCACATTACCTGGCCATATTAAGAAAATGTCATCTATATACCTGAGCTAGGTAATAGTACTCTCTCTAGATAGAGGGTTAGAATGTACATGTCTGGCTTCAAAGAAATTCATAACAATTTTGGCATACGAAGGCGCCACATTAGACCCCATGGCGGTCCCCCTTATTTCATTGTAAAATTGATCCTCAAAGAGAAAATTAGTTCTAAACAGTACCACTTTGAGGAGATTCAACAGAAGACTCTGTTCCTCACCAGTGAATGTCCCAGAATTTTCCAGAAAATGGTCGACATTGCCTAATTGGATCAAATCTCCTAAAATGTTGGAGAAATTGCGTTGTGTTCTTGATATACGAAGGACCCTCGGTCACCAGAGGCCGTAACATCTTGTCCAAAAAGTAGCAATCGGTTCATAAATTGAACTTGTCCCCGCCACTATCGGTCGTCCTGGGGGATCCTGTAATCTCTTATGGATCTTCGGTAATATGTAGAAGACCGGTATAATTGAGTCTTCCACAGTAAGGTATAACCGCAGTTGTTTCGTAATCAGGCCCTTCTGTTCAGCCCTCGCCAGAATAGCTTGAATCGTAAGCCCTATCCGTACAGTGGGATCTTGTGCCAAGGGGAGATACTTCTCTTGATTAAATAGTTGTCAAAATCTCAGATCTATATTTGGATTTATCCATAACCACGATGGCTCCTCTTTTATCTGCCGGCTTGCTAATTATAGTTGAGTTGTTACCCAAATCTTTTAGGGCCCGTCTCTCTAGAAGAGAGATGTTATTACGTCGGCCAGTATGTCGTCGTCTTTTTTTTTTTTTTTTTTTTTCATTTTGATATTCCCGCCTGTGTAAGTTGAATGTATGATTCCACTGCATGGTTAGTAGATGGGGGATTCTGCGCTCTCTTTTTCTTCAGATCCTTAGACTGTTAAGATTGTCCGCTGTTGTTGTCGAAATCAGAGAAAAACTTTCAGCAGCCAACCCAGTGGAGGAGGCAGGTATATACAGTTGGCTTCGTTCGATGTTTTGGCCATCCTGATCAAAGAATACCTACCATATCAGGTTCCTGCAAAACCTTGCAATATCTACATCCAATTCAAAAACATCCACGCTGTTAGTTGGTGTGAATGATAGTCCTTTTTGCAGAACCTCAATTTCACTCTCAGTGAGGGTGTATTCCGAGATTTTAACTATGGACGATATCCTTGCTGAAACGAGCGTGTCGTCATTTGATGATGTTGACGTCATCGTTGACGTCTGCCGCCTCCTCCTCTGGTGGTGTTTCCCTTCTCGTGGCTTCCGTTTTCCTCCTTGAGACGATGCCGTCTCTTAAAAAAGTCAGATAACTGGGGTTGATCTCATCTCATGTAGAACGATTTCCGATAGGGACGCTGTCCTTGGTAGCTTTCTGAGCGTTTGTATACCCAGCAATAAACATGATTATTATCATAATCATAAGCGTCCCTTTGAAATTTTCAAATGTTTCCTTGTCTCAATTTTTTTTCTATACTCTTCAATGGACTTACCAGTTTCTCCTTCATACTAACAACCTCGACAGGTGTGAATTTGGCTTGAACCTTTTTCTCAATTTCAAGAATTTTCTCTTTCACCACAATCTGCATCTGCATCATGATGGACTGCACTGTGCAGTAGATGTTAAGTTTGTTTTATAGAGTCCAATTCATTACACCAACCCTGTGGTCTAGCAGCTAGAGAATTGCACTAGCATATGAAGGATATGGGGTTCAATTCCTGAATGGTATGGAATAATTTATAAATTATTATTTTATATAATGTGTATGTATCTGTGTGTGTCCTTTAGCAATAAAGCATTGAATGTTATTTAAAAAACAAACCTTGGAGATGTTTTTAAATCTGGAGCCGCATTATAACGGATCCACGTAGTAGCGGATCACGCTATAACGGGGTTGAGCTAATGATGATTTTGTAATTATTATACAAACAATGAACAAGGCAAAAACAACAACTTCTAGTTTTAAGGATTGACAAACAGTCTTATCACCACAAGATATTAGATAAAGATTGTAAAAAGCAACCAAAACCTTTGTTTACCATGGATACATTAAAATAATTATTTACAAATGCTTATTGGCTCAACAAAAAGTTTTTTTTTTCTCCACCCACATTTTTATCGTGAAGAACGTAAAAAGACAATCAATCATACATTTTTTTTATTTCATAGCTAAGCACACCAAAAAACAAACAGATGCTGTTTTTCTGTGGACATTCATTAAAATATGGGGCAATTATTTGGATGTGTTTTTTTTAATTATTGCCTTGACATTTGTTGATATTGTACACTCACAGAATCCCAGCAAGCCCAAAACATACCACAATATATATATATATATATATATATATATATATATATATATATATATATATATATATATATATATATATATAATCAAAAGGAGTGCTACTGGGTGTGGCCAAATGTATACAACAATAGACAAGCCCAATACTACATCCAATATGACAAAAATATACAGTGAAATACTTATATATTCTCATGAAAAAGGGTCATTTAGTAAAACCATTTGGCCAAAGCGTTGTAAACCTGCAAGCCGCATCAAGGCATGACCTACCTAACACTACAGGTCCTAACACTACCTGATTAAAATTCTCATTGACAATGAGAATTGTTAGCACCTGCTAATGGTCATGCCTTGATGCGGCTTGCAGACTTATAACGCTTTGGTCAAAGAGTTTAACTAAATGACCATTTTTCATGAGAATATATAGGTATTTCACTGTATATTTTTGTCATATTGGATGTAGCATTGGGCTTTTCTGTCGTCTTGTATTGATATTGTACACTGCCAGAGTTCTATAATATGGTAAGCAAACTATTTTGGCATCTGTAACTTGTAGAGTGGGAGTATACTATGGTAGTGTCTCAATGCCTTTCTATCTATACATGTAAGCTATATTTTTATATAAGGGTTGTCATGTGTAAGCACAGCCACAGAATGGCATTCAGAAATGCAGCGTATACATTTTTATAACTATTTTAAAAATGTGTTCTTTCCACAGATGTTCATAACTGGCTATGCTTTGACGGCCGGAGCTGCAGAGAGACTAGTTTTTGGTTACGATAGCTACGGAAATGTGTGTGGGAGAAGAAACTCTCCTGTTCCAAATGCGCCTTTTTCTGGACAAGACATGACTAGCAGAAAGTATGTGCTTTACAGGCATATTTCATTTTCCAATGTCACATGAAAGTTATGTTTTGAGAGAGGAAGCTTGTAGCAAACTACTATTCCGAACTATTGTCCCGCTTCAATATGCTCGTAGCAATTTCTTGTCAACCCCATTTTCAAACACATAACTTTTGACTTGTTAATGCGATGAAAATACATTTTTAGTTACAATATGGACTGTTATTGCTAATAAAAAGTATGTGCAGTAGTTTTTGGAAACATTTCCTCTCCAGGAATATTGGCTGAACAGTTTCTGAGGAGTCTGCAATTACCATATACAGGTATTTCTAGACATTTACTTATAGAAAAACATGAACATAATAATTTGATGATGCAGTTGAGTATTCTGCGTTTGCCAGCTTCCCTAAATCAAAACATCAAACGTTTGTCAATACAGTGACCACAGTACTTACATTTTTTTGTACATTGAGTCACAAAGGCACATACATGGTTTTTATGAGATAATTCTTATAAATAAAGGGCCATATTTGCTAAGCAGTCTTCTGCGTTGAGGCACTTTTCTGCGCTGGATGACACTGTACAACTAATAGGTCTTTTCAAGCAGATTTCTGCTAAGAAAATATAGGCTAAAATCTCATGATGCAACGGTGTTGATCAATCTTGCATATGTGTATTTGCATAAATAAGCAGACGTGTGCATTAGGTCATAAAAAGCACAGAGCTCTAATTTTTCCTAATGAACCTAGGAGAAGAAGTACTCCTAGTTAATAAATAGATAAGATGAAAGATAAAAGTAGCCACTTTACCTTCTTGTTTCAACATTGTCCCTCGTTCCCTCTCGATTGTAAGCTCTCAGCAGGCCATCCTTACCTCTTTGTATGCGTTTGTGCGTGTTCGTTCTCACTTGTAGGTAACTGTTTAAAAAAAAAAATATCTAAAATTATATACGTTGCAATGTACTCCATTGTACCGCACAGCGTAATAAGTTGGGGCTTTACAAATAAATGATAACAATAATAATAAAAGTAATATTTCGATACGTAGCCATGTGCACAGGCTGCCTAGTGTCGGGGCAGTTTAATATTATATATATATATATATATATATACATATATATATATATATATATATATCCCCATGTCTATGGCAATGCTGCTTTAATGTGCAGCAATATTTACTTTCTAATATTAAAGAGGCAATCCAAGCATGTGATTTAAAAATATATATATATATATATATATATATATCTCATAGGATTCAAGCAGGGGGTCTCTGTAGCCGTTCATTTCAGGTCAGGGAACCCCCTGCTTCTGGGGATACAAACCTCCGTAGGAGGTGCTGGTAGCCGCTCCGCTAGCAGGGTTCATGTAATGATGGGTTCATGTTTCAAAGCTCCTGCGCCCTGTGAGCCAATAAGAAGCAGTGACATCATTGGGTTCAGCTTTCTATTGGCCCGCGTGATGTTGTAGCTTTAAACTTTGCAGAGATACTATGGAGGTAACTATCTCTGGAAGCAGGTTGTCCATGGTGCTGAAATGAATAGGGTTCAGCGCCAAAGCCCCCTGCTTCAATCCCATGTTAAAAAAAAAAAAAACAACTTGGATTGCTCCTTTAAGAAAATTATGTTTAAACATGTTTTTTTTCCAAACAGACATGTTTTTTTCATGAATTCATGCAACTTGGAGATCCAAAACTTTAAAATAAATTCACTTGCTTTGTGTGTATCCAGTTGTCCTCAAGAACAGCTTAATTCTCTACAAGACGTGCAGTTGTTTGCAAAGAGTAACGGTGAGTTGGAAAAAAAATCTAAAATGTGATACTTCCTGATGAATTAGTTAGTATGAATGTAGTTAGCAGGAATGTAAAATGTCACATATGTTTTTAAACCTAATGTAGCATTAGATTAATTTGCTTACTATTAGATTATCCATAATGTATGGCAGAAGAAGCAGGAACCAATTTAATATTGGTGTCCAATCATCATACATCGACATTTACTAAAATGTTGCTGAGAGGAAATATGCAACTGGGAAAATAATGCTGAAGAAATATCTACAACATGGGTGGCCAACTCCAGTCTTCAAGGACCACCAACAGGTCAGGTTTTAAGGATATCCCTGTCCAGCACTGGTGGCTTAATCACTGGCTCAGTGACTGAGCCACCTGTGTGGAAGCAGGGATATTCTTAAAACCTGACCTGTTGGTGGCCCTTGAAGACTGGAGTTGGCCACTCCTGGTCTGAAATAAAACCTAGAAGGTATTTTAAAGAAACCCTTATTGTTTTTGTACACATTCGTTAAAAGTATAGAAGTACATAAAGTACTGTGATATTTTTCCAATATAGATTCATACCTTTGTTTATACAAGTTGAACTACACAGGATATACAGAGCATCCAAAGGCTTCAGAATGGTGTCCTGTGCTTCCAGTTCCACCAAGGTAAAGATTGATTTGGCATATTTTATTTAAAAAATAAAAAAAATCTAACAATCTTTCGAACAAGCCTTGATTAAAAATAACTAAGAAAGATAGAGAGGTGTGTGTATATATGTGTATATGTATATGTGTGTGTACTTTAAAAGAGGCACTTATGGTGACACTAAAAAAAATCGGTTTGAAGCACCGGTCTCCGGAGTGGAACCGTGTTAATTTCAGCTCTGGAAACCTCCTGCTTCCTGAGATACCTGGGAAGGAGGTGCCAGTAGCAGCCCAGACAGGGCTATCAATATTGCGGCTTTAAATGTCCTGTGTGCCAACAGGAAGCCTCAACATCATCCTATGTGTCTTCCTATTGGCCACGTGATGCAGGAGCTTTAAACTGCGCAACAATACTGGCAGAAAGTATCTCGGGAAGCAGGGGGTCTATGGAACTAAAATCAATGTGATTTGGCTCCGTAGACCCCCTGCTTCAAACCTGTTACAACAAAGCACCCCCCCCCCCCCCCCAAAAAAAAACAGTGTCGCCAGGAGTGCTCCTTTTTTTTAAGGCATACCAATAAACCTGTATAATACTGATGGCTATAAGCCGGTTTCTTCATTCTGTTGGTCCACCTGCCTGCTACAGATGGAAATTCAGTCTAGTTAACCGAGTCATTTTTCTTTGTTTTACACAACAAAAATATCACCTGGATTATCTAATTGAAATGAGCATTTGATCTCATTCTAGATGAAGGGTATATAGTGAAAGTTGTATATGGTCATTGTAGACTTGGCCAATATATTGATATGATGGGAATGTTGCGATAGTAAATGACAAAGTCGATGTTGAATTTTTGTATTGCTATCAGTCAGACATTGGTGTTTGAAGGAGAGTTGGTGACTTGCAGGTTAAGATGTGCCATCTTTGGGGAAGACACATCTTCCAATGTAAACAGGATCACGACACCCCTACCTCCCTGAAGGATCGCTTTGCCCCATGTTTATCCCATTCATCTTAAAAGCTTTATTTCCTCCATCTCTGATATTCAGGGATAGGGGAAAGTACATGTTTTTTTAATTTTTTAAATTAATTTTTTTATTTTAAAATGTATTTATTTAAACACATTTAAAATTGTAATGTTAAATCACAGATTTAAAAAGTTATGGTGGGTACAAAAGTGACAAAACACTCCACTGTACAGTAAATAAAAATACCACTTGTGAGCACATTCACATGTCTTGACAGGTCTGCAACCCTGTCTCTCCCCATTATCTGTTAGCATACAGTGCTTCCACTGCAGCCAGGGATTCTGGGATATGACAAAATATGACAAAATACCTTCCAAATTGTTTATTTATTATGAAAAGGTTATTTTAAATTAAGTTATTTATGTACATATATCTTTATATAGCTTCATCCATGTACATAGCGCTTAACAGCAGTTATACATGTGACATAAGAATAAGTGCTTCATGCATAACAGTAGACTTTAGGAAAAGGAGTCACTGCATACAGTTTTGGTGCTAATGATGGTGATGAATTAAATTGTTTGGAACACTTGTTCTTGTAAGTGTGCGGCTAAGTTCTCCATCCGTTTTACACACCTGATTTCAAATCTGCAAAGAAGAAAATAGTCTTCACTTAACACTTTTTTGTTTGTAACCATATGGATGGCCAGCTGGGTAAAAATAAATAAATGTAACTGTAATCTGATTGCCAATATTTGGAGTCGGGAAGGAATTTAGTTCTCCCCTGATATTTCACAGGGCTTTTTTTGTTTGCCTTCCTCTGGATCAATATACTGCAAGTACAAATATAGGATAACGTATCTGTCGTCTAAATTTAGCATTGGTTGAACTTTATGGACATATCAGTGGCGTAGCTATAGCCTGAGGGCCCTTGCTCTTGGTGGAGCATGCTCCCCCCCTGTTGGCGGCCCATCTGTCTCTCTTCAGATAGACAGGTTTGGGCGGGCAGGAGGAGAGTGTAGCTGATCGCAGAACAGCTGTAGCCGGGAGGAGAGAGGAGAAGAGGGCTGCTTAACCACTTCCAGGCAGCAGGTGGTGCTGCAGAGATCTCCAAAGCTGCTCCTCTACATTGTGTGTGTGTGTGTGTGTGTGTGTGTGTGTGTGTGTGTGTGTGTGTGTGTGTGTGTGTGTGTGTGTGTGTGTGTGTGTGTGTGTGTGTGTGTGTGTGTGTGTGTGTGTTATGTATGTTTCATGCATTATGTGCATATATATTGTATACTTGGTGTTTTTGTTTTTTTTATATATGTTGAATACAAGTGTGTGTTACATTACTGTTGCATGTTTAGTATGTGCAAAAACAAAGTTAATCCCTGCCCTTCTCCCATTGGGATAGCAATAAATGGGGAAATATACACAGTGAAAACTAAATCTATAAGACAAAGGAGACTTTTGGTTACATCTTTTGATCAAATAATGCCAAGCCTGCTAACCAACATCAAGGTAAGTATCAATAGCAGGTCCCTATGTTAAATGCATATAAAGGTGGAAGGGAGAGAGGGTGTGGAGGGAGGAGAGAGAGGGAGGGTGGAGGGAGGGAGGGAAGCGAGGGTGGGGGAGGGGAGATAGGGTGGGGATGAGGGGGGAGTGGAGAGAGGATGAGGGGGGAGGGGAGAAGGGAGGGGACAGAGGATGGGGGAGGAAGGGAGAGGACAGAGGATGGGGGAGGAAGGGAGGGGACAGAGGATGGGGGAGGAAGGGAGGGGACAGAGGATGGGGGAGGAAGGGAGGGGACAGAGGATGGGGGAGGAAGGGAGAGGACAGAGGATGGGGGAGGAAGGGAGGGGACAGAGGATGGGGGAGGAAGGGAGAGGTGAGTAGGGTTGGCAGGTGTCCGGTTTTGAACCGGACAGGCCGGTAATTCTGATGCCTGTCCGGTATAAAATCGGAGGTAATACCGGACACGTGTGTCCCCGGTATTACCATTTTTTACAGCGGAGGGCTGGCAGCACAAGCGCAAGGGCGGCGCAACGGCAGAGGGCTGGAAGTGCTGAGTCGGGGGCGGGGCGGACGGTGGCCGGGCAGGAGCACTGTGTGTGCCTGTGCATCCTGTCCCTGATTGGTGGAGCGGAGAGCCAATCAGGACAGCGGGGGCGGAGCCCACACCCCGGTGGCCCAGAGAAGTCTGTGTCCTTCCTAGCAATAAGGTAAGGACACAATTTGGGGGGTGATGGGAGAGCCAGGGTGAGGTGATGGGGTAGCCAGGGTGAGGTGATGGGGGAGCCAGGGTGAGGTGATGGGAGAGCCAGGATGAGGTGATGGGAGAGCCAGGATGAGGTGATGGGAGAGCCAGGATGAGGTGATGGGAGAGCCAGGATGAGGTGATGGGAGAGCCAGGATGAGGTGATGGGAGAGCCAGGATGAGGTGATGGGAGAGCCAGGATGAGGTGATGTGGGAGCCAGGGTGAGGTGATGGGAGGCCAGGATGAGGTGATGAGGGAGCCAGGATGAGGTGATGAGGGAGCCAGGGTGAGGTGATGGGGGGCCAGGATGAGGTGAGGTGATGGGGGAGCCAGGGTGAGGTGATGGGGGGCCAGGATGAGGTGATGGGGGGGCCAGGATGAGGTGATGGGGGGGCCAGGATGAGGTGATGGGGGGGCCAGGATGAGGGGATGGGGGGCCAGGATGAGGGGATGGGGGGCCAGGATGAGGTGATGGGGGGCCAGGATGAGGTGATGGGGGGCCAGGATGAGGTGATGGGGGGCCAGGATGAGGTGATGGGGGGCCAGGATGAGGTGATGTGATGGGGAGCCAGGGTGAGGAGATGGGGGGGCCAGGGTGAGGTGATGGGGGGCCAGGGTGAGGTGATGGGGGGCCAGGGTGAGGTGATGGGGGGCCAGGGTGAGGTGATGGGGGGCCAGGGTGAGGTGATGGGGGGCCAGGGTGAGGTGATGGGGGGCCAGGGTGAGGTGATGAGGGAGCCAGGGTGAGGTGATGGGGGGCCAGGATGAGGTGAGGTGATGGGGAGGGCCAGGATGAGGTGAGGTGATGGGGAGGGCCAGGATGAGGTGAGTTGAGGTGATGGGGGGGCCAGGATGAGGTGAGGTGATGGGGGGGGCAGGATGAGGTGAGGTGATGGGGGCAAGGATAAGCTGAGGAGATGATGATCTGGGGGGGAAGTGGGGGTATATTTTATATGTATTGGGGAAGTGAGGGTATTTTTTATAATGTATTGGGGAGGTGGGGGTATTTTTTATAATGTATTGGGGAGGTGGAGATATTTTTTATAATGTATTGGGGAGGTGGAGGTATTTTTTATAATGTATTGGGGAGGTGGAGATATTTTTTATAATGTATTGGGGAGGTGGAGGTATTTTTTATAATGTATTGGGGAGGTGGAGGTATTTTTTATAATGTATTGGGAAGGTGGGGTTTGTTTTATAATGTATTGGGGAGGTGGGGGTATTTTTTATAATGTATTGGGGAGGTGGGGGTATTTTTTATAATGTATTGGGGAGGTGGGGGTATATTTTATAATGTATTGGGTTATATTTTATAATGTATTGGTGGGGGTGGGGGTATATTTTATATGTATTCGGGAGGCATGGGGGTATTTTTTATATATATTCGGAGGCGTGGGGGTCCAGTATTGTGTCCAGTATTTTTGGACAAGCCACCTGGCAACCCTAGAGGTGAGGATAAGGGAGAGGGAGGAAAGCAAAAAAAAAGGGGGGGGAGGGGGTGCATGTGTCCCGGTTTTTTACATTTAAAAATCTGGTCACTCTAAGGAGGGGGAGATGATGATGATGATAATGACGATTGGGAGACAGCTGATGATGAGGTGGGGGCAAGATGGTGATGATTGGGAGGTGGAGAGATGACGAGGAGGGATGGAGAGAGATGAGGAGGGATGATGAAATAAGAGGATGGGGGAGGGAGAAAAAATTGCAGTCAGTATTAATATTATTGGAGCCGTGAAACTTGTTTTTCCCGGCTGCCCCGAATGTCTAGCTACGCCACTGGGACGTGTGTCTTTTTTCAACCTCATCAACGATGTAACTGTACATGTATTGTTTTATTCCGTAGTCATAAGGTTTACAGCCAAGGAACGTGAAAATACATTAGCTGGTAAATCACATTTTGCCTAAAACATTTGCACAATATTTTCTCATTTAAATAAAATCATTATATTCCAAACCATAAATACAATCACTGGGGCATTTGTATCAAGGCAAAAGTGTTTGCTTTCTGGCAAATGGATGTGTTTTGTGTGTGTTTTTTCAATTCCTTTTAAAAAGATATTTATCATAAGAATATTTATTATCATGATTCATTTCTTAATATCGTTAGCATAGGAAATTACGCTGGATATTTTGTATTGCATAGTTTCAGCAAGATATATTGAAATCTGAGCATGATGTACTTAAAGCAGCAATACGGGTTAAGTTTTTATTATTTATTTTTTATTGTATGTTTGAAAGATGGGGTTTTGTAGCTGAACCCCATTAATTTCAGCTCCGGGACCCCTGCTTCCAGAGATGGCTACCTGCGTAGAGCTGCTGGTATCTTTGCGGAGTTTAAAGGCCCAGGTCACACGGGCCAATAGGAGGTAAGTATCTCTAGAAGCAAGTGGTACTTAAATTGATGGGGTTCAGCTTCGTAATAAAAAAAATATATATATATATATTTTTTTTTTTTTAAGTTAACCTGTACTGCTGCTTTAAGTGTAATCTTTAACCTCAAACTATATTACATTTTGGAAAAGCTTTTTGTCAATGTATAATTTTACCAGATGGAACTATAAGATATCACTACAGAATAAACTTTACATGCTGTTGATCTATCGGTAGCATATTGAGTGTAAAAACGATTTGTGTATTTGTTTGTTTTTGTTTTTCCCAAATGTTATGTTTTAATCCCTTTTTCTTGTTGCATTTTTGTTTCTTAGCAAATCATTCCCTCTGTTCAATCGCTGTGTTCCTCAAAATCCTGACTGTTACTCCCGCTTTGCATCTGTTCTAATAAATGTGGTTAATGAAGTTGACTTTTTTCATCGTATTCTCGGTGGAATTATGGCTGGCAGAGAAAATGTGATAGGATTGAGCATCCTGGCAGTAGGTAATGCAATAAAAAATAAAGTTTCTTGGCAAAAAAACCTGATCAAGCTTTAGGGATTAAGGGCTAGATACAGAAAGCTCGGTTAAATCGGAGCTCTTAACGTGACATTACCTATGACAGTAAGGGATATTATCTTTCCTGAGTTTAACACGTCTCCTCAAAGCTATTTGTATATAAAAACAACAGCCATATATCTCATTAGCATAGGCTTAACTTCACATTATTCCTTTCCTATTGTCTGATCTTTTTTGTTGCACTTATTGTACTATAATTCCCTGTACTGCATCGCCTCTCTCTTGTAAAGCGCGAAGTACAGCTGTAAGTGCTATATAAATAAAGATATGCATACAGTACATACATTTATTGTAGCGTAACACATTGCACTAGCTTTCAACATGACATTCAGTATGTCTTCGTCTCCCATCCACACCCTGAATTTGGGCTTTTTGAGGCGGAAGCAGAGAAACTATTTTAGTAAAGTACCCCTTGACTTCTATATCTCGTCTATACAACACGTGGGGAGATACCTGTGAACATACCTGGGAAATATGGTAATTTGAATATGCAAGGTATATTCAAATAATTTTAAATTGGTATATTTCCAAAAGGTCTGGATGGGGGTAATGGTACGTTTAGGAATGACTTAACATTATGTTCTTTAAGTTCCTGCGTTTACCTTTATGGACTTTATAGTTGAAGCTATGCTCTTCACACGAGGAAAACATGGCCTAATGTAAAATTATTGACCTTTTGAAGATTTGCGGTAAGGATTTGTGAGGCACTTAACTGAGCTTTGTGGATCTGGGGCTAAGTATTTGTACTACTTTAGCATGAGATGAGGGGGGGAAAGCTTCTTGTCAGGAGTGGTGGCAACTGAATATTTAATGTACTCAGTGTTGTATGATTCATAAAATGTTCTGTGACCCGAAGCAGTATTTCTGGGGATGGCATAATGTCAAACAGTAACAAGCCTATGTTTGTATGCATAAGACCAAAAACGTATATATTTCAAGTACTTGGGATGTATTTTTTTTTTAATGATCATGGATGATAAATCAAAACATTTTATTTTAATACTCTTTGTTTCTTTTTTCTTTCAACAGCCTTATCGGTAATAATGGTCTTAACGTTTCGATATATCAGCACTCTTCTGGTTCACATTTTCATTACCTTGGTTATTTTCGGGTTATTATGTAAGTATGTGCATTTTCAGTTACATACCTTGAGCGAAAAACCCAGAAACTTTGTGGCTGGTGGTTACCTCAAAATAAAAGATGAACTAATTGTATTCTACGAGTTACTTCAGTCTGAATAGCTGTATCGCGTAGATTATCGTTCTCTTGGTTTTCCATGTTACATGGCAGTGAAGGGCTCCCTGCTCATATCTCTGGCTCCTGGACCAACAATACTGAACGAACACTGTTAACAGACGGAGTGCAAGTGTATCTAGCCTTTGATACTTGCAAAAATAGTAATTACTACGCCAGATAAACTCTGTCTGAGAGTATTCATTTCATATTCATTTGCCACAGGGAGAGAAACAAATGTTCCAAAGTACATCAAAGCCTTCAAGCTTTTTCTGTTTATCTTACTGTACATTCTTTTTAAAGAAAACCGTAAATCTCAAGCCAGGCATGATGGTGTTAATTGTAGAATGTGTTGTGTATTCACAAATTCTAGTTCTCTGTCTTTATAGCTATCAACTTCTGTTATGGAGCTGCTTACCTATGTGTAACATGTTGACCTATAAGTGTGTGTGTGTGTGTGTGTGTGTGTGTGTGTGTGTGTGTGTGTGTGTGTGTGTGTGTGGTTTTTTTCCCCTCTTAAATGAAGAGTTATGGGGGGGGAAAGAAACATAGATTTCCTGCTGGAGAAAGCAAGGTCAATAAATCCCTTTGTTGCTTAGAGCAAAGCTTTGCAATCCTTTCCACCAGCAAAGGCTTACAAATAATAAAACTTAAAGCAGCAAGCCTATCTGGGACTTTTTTTTAAATGTATTTTTTTACATAATTGGAACCATGGGTTCTCTTCTGAGGAAACAATATGGGTGTACAAATCTTGCGGAAACCATGTGCCTATAGGAAGCCACAACCTGTTGGATTGTCCAGAGAATTTTGAGTCTGGAAACTACAGTACCATTTTAATTATATCGGTAGCCATGGGGTTGTAAGTCCCAGAGAACAGGACTTACTAGAACTCCAAAATGGGGCACACATATGTGGGTACAAAAATATAAAATGTTATTGAACAAGCGAATGAATAAGGACATACAGACTCACTATATAAAAACATATAGTGAACCGTCTCCATTAAACATGGTAAATGCTAGAATAGGCAAATAACAATTAAGTGAAACTAGGAGCTCCTATGTACTGTATGTGTAGCAGCTAGTTAAAGGAATTCCTATAATGAGCCCTAATACACTTTAAAGCACTACCAATATAAATAGACCTCACAAATAGTCCCAAAAGGGAGAGTGCAAAGAAATGTGTATGCCTCTCCCAGGCAAGGGATATATCTATATAGTTGGCGAAACGCCACGTTGGGTGTCTTTGCCCAGCGTCTCCAGCTACCTTCACCTACAGACCTCACACCAGTATTCAGATCCGTGAGCCTAAGGCCAGGTCCCCGCTGGCTACTGCAGCACCCGCTGTTGCAGGGACAAGAGCCACCCCACAATGGGGCCGGGCCCACTGCGAGGGGGAGCCGCCGCGCTGCACCGACAAACGCCTCAAGAGAATTGAGATCCGGACTCTCGACGGAGCGCTAGGCCACGCCCCCCGGTGGTTCAGCCAATGAGGGCGAATCTGCTGGGTGACGTCATGGCCATGCTCCCCCCCCCCCCCCGTCTTTCCTCCTGCAGGTCACTGCAGACCGGGGAACTCTGCTGCACGCGCCGCCAGCCTCGCAGGCGCGCTTGCAGCACAGGCACTAGGGCCGTAGCCTAATCCCTTCAGCATGGAACAGCTGATGCTGCTTACTAGATCTGCTCCGTAATCAGATGTAATCTGAACGATAACAGGAGGCAGCAGGCACCGGCAGTGTAATCTCCCATGCAGGACTCCGCTTTTGTTACCTGACCAATCCGACAAATTACAGCTGATGTCCCTGCGTCTGGCGGTTTGAAGGGATCCTGTGTTTCCCACTTGGAGTGCCCAAGACTTATACAACTTATGTCACTTGGCGGCAACAGGGTAACTCATGTTTTGGGGAACCATTTCATTTATATCTATGGAATAGAAGCTTGCATTAGAATCTTTACTGTATCTTGTTTGTTCTTTTATATATACTTTACAATTTTCTGAAAATGCTGCTTTAAATATCTACGTTGACAGATATTTGAAGCAAAGATCAAACCTACATATAAATATGGATTGCAAGTGTTGCTAGGTTGTTTAATGTAACAGCTTTACCAACTGATAACCTGAAAAGTGTCAACAGGTCCTATATTGCACTGTAAAAAAAAAACAATGTTCTGCAGAGCCTGGGATTCCAGAAGTTGTTATACAATGGAATAAACCTGAAATGATCATGCATTTGGTACTAGCAATCAGCAAGTGAGAACAGTACGAATAAAGTGCAAAATATTCAGAACAGATATTGCATTTTCCTTATATTTTAATAACAATGCTCTATATACTTAAACCTATATCTATTATATCTCTATATTTACCATATTTCCTCGATTTGTAAGACGCACCATCGATTTGGCCCTTACAATCGAGGGAAAATTATTTTTTCACTTACCATGTTTCAGGAGAGGTCCCATGTCAGCGGAGGATGAAGCGGGCGGCGGTGGCAGGAGAGGTCCCACGTCTGCAGATGGTTGAAGATGGACAGTGTGCGGCGGGTGTGCGGCAGCAGGACAGGTCCAAACTCTGCAGGTTAATGAAGATAAGAAGACAGCGGGCGTGCGGTGGGGTGCGGCGGCAGGAGATCATAATAGCAGGAGAGCTGAGCAGGAGCAGAGCGGCATAGGGGAACCGCTTGGCAGGTGCACACGGTAACCGGAAGTCAGAGACCGATCAACTTCCGGTGTTACAGTGTGCACCTCCCAAGCCTTTCCCCTATGCTGCTCTGCTCCTGCTATTATTATTATCAATTAGCAGCCTCCGCCACCGCACGCCCGTTGTCTTCTTATCTTCATTCACCTGCAGACTTGGGACCTGTCCTGCCGCCGTCACCACACTCCCACCCGCTGTCCATCTTCAACCATCTACAGATGTGGGACCTCTCCTGCCGCCACCACACACTTCGTCCTCCGCTGACATGGGACCTCTCCTGAAACATGTGAAAAGAGAGGGCTAGTACTGTAGAGACTTAAAAACGTTTTTTTTTTTAATACATCGATTCTAAAACGCACCCCGATTTCAGACATGTGAAAATCGAAAAAAAGGTGCGTCATAGAATTGAGGAAATAGAGTATATATCAAAACCAGTCTTCTTTTTCAGCAGATTGTTGCATTTCTTCATTTTATTGTTTTAGTTGTCTCCGGAGTGCTGTGGTGGCTATTTTATGATCACGTGAATGATCCCAGTTTTGAGTTGGAAACTGAGAAGGAAAATGTGAAGTTTTTACTTGCATTTGCAATAGTTGCAACAGTGATAACTGTAAGTATTTATCTAGTTAAGTGTTTTTCAACCTTTTTTTGCTGGGGAACCCCAGAATTCGATTGTGAAATTCAAAGGAATCTCCTCTCCCCCCTCCCCCTCCCATCGCTCCTTCTCCCCCTTATACTCCCTTCTCCCTCTTCTCCTCTCTCTCTCTCTCACACACACACACACACACACACACCCTACCCCTCTTACTTACACACACTCCCCCTCTTACTTACACACACATACACACACACACTCCCCCTCTCACACACACACTCCCCCTCTCACACACACACCCACTCCCCCTTTCACTTACACACACAATCTACACACACACTCCCCCTCTTAGTTACACACACACTCCCCCTCTTACACACACACACACACTCCCCACTCTCACACATACACACACACACACACACCCTACCCCTCTCTCTCACACACACACACACTCCCCCTATCACACACACTTTAAGGGCTGGCAGCGCGCTCTTATCTGATCCGGCTCACAGGAGGGAGGAAGGAAGTTGCCACGACTTCCAGAGCAGAGAGAGGAAGGATAGCATTGACCGGGCGGCTGCTGATGATGAGCTCGGGAGCCACCGGGTCACTGCTATGTGGGGTGCCGCCGGGCCTGGGGCAGCTGGGAGAGTTGTCCCAGCTCTCCCCCCTTGGAGGCCGCAGAAGACGGCATGTGTGCTCGCGGAACCTCGGTTGAAAATCACTGATCTAGTTTCTGTGTCTGCAGCTTATTTTGTATTCTGTCCATATGCTGCTGCTCCTCTTCCATATGACATTTTAAGCTTTTTCGATCTGCAACATTTTGGCTGCTAAATAAATAACACATTGAATTAGTTGTATTAACATCAAATGAAGGCATCTTGCTAGCAAAACCTTAACTCTAGCAATTCTTCATAGCTGAAACACTGAAGATTCAGAGCTGAACTGTTTAAGTACTATAATTTATGGGCAGATTTTTTTTAAGCAAAAACTAAGTGAACCCGTTATTGTTATTTAGACTCCCATTTCATTTGTTTTCCATGCAGAAATAATGAACAGATATATTTTAAACTTTACAGCAAAGCAGGGCAAAATGAATACTTTATACAGTACAGTAGGCACCCGAGCACAAATCTGTGCATTCAGACTGGGATTGAGTAATCCATTTTGATCAACCTTGGGTGTTAATGATCTGATATCTCATATTGAAACACAAAGGGGCCTATTAATCCATTAACGTCAATATGGGTTTTCGACTGAAAATGGCCCGAACGGCTGCTTCTGAGTATAGAATTACCCATAGCGAGGCAGACAGAAAACATACAGGAAAAATAAAAATTTCTCGGGTATCTGCTGTATTCCCAGGTATATCTTATTTGACCACATGGAATATAGGTTCATTTTATTTGGAGGTATATAAGCAAATGGGTTCTCTTTTTTTGTTTTTTGTTTTTAATTGTTTGGACTTGATATGTACTTGGTACACGAGATGGAAATCTGTGAGAAAATAATGCCAATATTGCAGAAATGGGCCCCAAGAAGAGATGTATGATTGCCCATATTCCTTTAAATGTATGGTTTTATCAATATGTTGGAACATATTTGCAGCTGACCGTGGATAAGAGGAGCCTCATCGTTATCATTATTGTAAGGAATAATTTTACTATCTCGCATTATAAAAGTTTATCATGAAATTATAAATTATGTTATAAACACTGCTCTGGAATCCTTTGAGGGAACATATTCCTACTTTGAGAACATATTTTTTATATATTACATTGTCCACTACAGCCAATTTTGTATTTAACTCTTTAAGCGCAGAGGGCGTTTGTACCTGAGTGCTGAAGAGATGTTCAGGCCATAATAACTACATTATTCTTAGTACAGTATAAACCTAGACAAATTATGCATGTTTTTTTTTCCCAGAAGAACCTGTACATTAGAATTCTATCTATGGTTTAATGTTTTTTTTAATTACGTTACAGAAATGTTGTTTAAAATGCACTCTAGGGGTATTCAAATTCATTAGTGACAAAGGGGACATGAAGTTTTGGAAACTCCTGTAAATTATAATTTCATATATGAAGATGAACAAATACTTTCTATCCTTTTCTAGCACCAATATGGTTTGTAGAACGTGCTTAAAACATATTTGTTTTCTGAACTAGATTGCACTTTTGACTTTAATACTTGTATTGAAGAAAAGGATCCAAATGACCATTCAACTCTTTCAAGTTGGCAGCAAATTTATCAGCTGTATTCCATTCCTGCTATTGCAGCCACTTTGGACTTTTGTCATTCTTATCATCTACTGGGTGCTTTGGGTAGCTGTGCTTCTTGGCTTAGGAACTTCAGGTAAGCTGAATATGTGCATCTGCATAAACCTTCACTGCCTCAATAATGCTCATATAAAGCAAACATAATATGGCACTTATAGGAGTTTAAAGGCCTTTCTCTTTAGAGAATAAGGACCCAGAAAACACAATTTGAACATCCTTTAAAATCCTCCAAAAAACAACAGAAGTCACTGTTGGAAGGAAAGACACCATTAGATGCCAGCATTGTAAAACAATCAATATTTAGCATAGTGAAGTTATTCTCTTCATATGAAGCTCAATCTTCTTAGAGAAAATAGAAGTTTGTCACAATCTGAAGGTAAAAATTATTTCTACATCTGCAATCAAAAGTAGCAGAGCAGTGTAAAAGTAGGGTATTCAATAATTTCTGTAATGTTCGTGTCATCCATGTTTTTCTACCACAAGATGGCACTAAAGTAGTATAGGCATACCCCGCATTAACGTACGCAATGGGTTCAGAGCATGTACAGTGTGTAAAGCGAAAATGTACTTAAAGTGAAGCACTACCTTTTTTCCACTTATCGATGCTTCGGTACAGGTAGGGAGCCGGTATTGCTGTTCAGGACGTGCTGACAGGCGCATGCGCGAGCTGCCATTTGCCTATTGGGCGAGAGGAATCAGCACGTCACTACTACGGCGGTCTGTAGGGTAGAATAAGTGTCCGTACTCGCGAAGCGAGCGTACGGACACGGGTATGGGGCTATTGAAAATATGTCCTTACTCGCAAGGGTACTTAAATTGGGTGTGCTTAAACCGGGGTATGTCTGTATTACTGTTCCACTGAGAGCTAAATGGTCATGTTGTTCTCTCCTAATGGTTGGATCAACTCTTTTTCAGGTAGTGCGCAGGTCCTATCGGAGGGTCAAGTGGAATATGAACCACTTGCAGGTATTCGCTACATGTGGTGGTACCATTTAGTTGGTCTTATCTGGACCAGCGAGTTCTTTCTTGCATGTCAACAAATTATTATTTCTGGAGCAACAGTTTCTTGGTTTTTAAATCGGTATGTATGCAAATATTTTTTGTTTTTAAAGCAGCCCCTGTCATAATTACAAACACAAGTTATGAAAAAGCCCTCTCTACTTTCAGAAGACAGAATTGTAGCACAATTTAAACATGATTAGTGGTATCCCATGTTAATTTGTAGAATTCTCACATTCAGTTTAAACATTGGAGACTTTCAAACTACTGCGATTAACATGCCCATTGCAATCTCAGTGTTTAAATATCTGTACTTTGGAAATTTCTCTTAAATGACTTTCAAGTTGATCCTGCTTTGTAAGGGTTTCTTTGGCGCTCCTCGACGTTAACTGGACTGCTGGCTTTGTGGTGTAATGCTTCTCTCAGGAATTGATCATTAATAGGTTAAGAAGTAAATAATAATCAATATCCTATTACTGTATGTGCAAGTGATCTAGCATATTTCCCCTTTTTGTATTTTCCAGAGATAAAAAGAAAGTTCACCACCCAATCCTGTCATCTATGTCTCTTCTATTTTGGTATCATCTTGGGACAGCAATCGCAGGATCCTTTTTAATAACACTAGTGAGAATCCCACAGATTATTTTAATTTATCTTTTTCAATTGCTAAAGAAAACGGTAAGTCAATGAATGTTTCTTTTTTTTGCTTGGGGGTGATATTAGGCTGTAGTGTTCAAGAACAAGTGCGTCAAGTATATTACAACCTGCCATCAGGTTTGTGTGGCAATTTAAATAGCTTTCTTAATAATATCTGTCCTTGATGGTTTTTTTAACATGATGTTGCAGATATAAATAAAACCTTTTGAATATAATACATTAGTTATATTTCTATAGGGCTTGATTGGCATATTTTGTTCAACAATTGTGTTCTTTTATGCTTATGTGCTGTACTTTATTTCCAAGGCCGATGTGTAGCTTTGTCAGATTTAGTTTGTTTTGGCATCCTGCTCTCTAACACAGGGGTGCACAATGGGAGGGGGCAACAAGGTAAGGGGGGCAGGGAGGGGGACGCAGAGGAAAAAGTGTGCACACCCCTGCTTTAACACACCACAACAGTACTAATAAGGGCTAGAAAGCTTGGTATCCACGGCCTCTATCCATTCGCAGGATACACGGCAACATTATAATTTTTTTAAAGGGTCTAAGAAACGTGAAAGGCTATTTTATTAATTTAAAGTCCATTTCGGTGGAATAAGTCAGTCTGTATATGGATCACCAACTTTTTAATAAAAAATAACGTTTAAATAAAGATAACTGCAATTGCATGTAGCAGAAAAGAGATTGAAAATACTGTATGGATCCGCTACTACACATCTTCCCTCTTTTCAAAGTTTATTTTAGACTTTAAGGTAACGTTATCTGTTCGAAACAAAGACAGCATCCAGTGTTTGCTTTTGTATTCATAGAAGGAACTTCCTTTGTGGTGTTCCTGACTATGGAGTTTTAATATCTTTCCAGTTTTCAGGAAGTTCAGCTAATTATGTTTTTATTGCAGTATGATGATGTGTACGTGTTTTCCCCAGACTATAATAATAATGGCGAGGATTCTCATTATCATCCAGGATTGTTGGCAAAGTGTTTTTAGACGTTCCGGATAAAAAAAAAAAACTTTTAACTTGATTTGTGTGTTCTTATTGTTAATTGCATTTAATCTGAAATATATATTTCTAAATGTGTCTAAAATAATCCTAAAAGAATACAATTCAGAGCGGCAAAATAGCACCAGAAAAGAGTTTAAAGAATAATTTTGCAAATCAAGGCAGTTTTTGCTTTAAGCAAAGAGCAATATATAGACCACTTAAAAATATAGTCCAATTTATTTTTTCCGTCCAAGTTGCTTTTCCTGGGCACGCACCTCATAGCAAAACCGTCCAATCATTTTGTTTTTGAGAAATATTGACATAACATCTTTTAGATCTCTAAAAATAAAATATTTAATTTGCAGATTAACTTTCCCCAATGAGTGCAGCTCTTTAATGATTTCTGAAGTTTCCTTTCCTCTCTGTTAGCCCCATAACAAAAGCAGCAATCATGGTAGACTCCATTTTTTTTAAACATTATATATATATATCTAGATATATATATTATATATATCTAGATATATATATATAGATATATCCCCCCTGTCACCGGAGAACTGAAGGAGAAACTGCTGAGAATCATAAGGTTACTAATAACATTTGGACGTGTTAAAAGAATGTAGCACAGTTGCTGTGCAGAGCATCTCTGCGCTAGAAAATTAGGCATAATCGTACCACACTGTTGCCAATATCTGCTTTGTGGTTAAACTATACAAACAATGTTGACATAAGACTAGCATTCTCAAATTAAAATAACACAAAATAATAGGAAATTGAGTAGAACAAAACTATATTATCCAAAGTGAATCAGAGACGCTATTGCAAAACAGCAAGAAAATGTCATTTACGTCTGAAAACGGAGGGCCTATCCATTTAGTTAGTAAACAGAAGTCGTATAAATATCAGTAGTATATAAAATTGCTTTAGATTTGATCAGTAAATCATTATATTACAACATGTAGCACCGCCAGTTACATTAATTTATTAGATTGAAAGAGCATATATTTGCCTCTTAGGAAGAACCAAGCATCCAAAACTGTGCCTGCTCCTTTCATCCAAAACTGTGCCTGCTCCGTTTTTATCAGATCACGTTAAAAATTGAACTAAAGCTCCAGATTTTGTAAACTTTTGAATTGACATTTTCACAACAATAGGACATCTTGTGTGATTGTTTTGGAATAAAAAGTCAGCACTATTATTACATTTGTTTCATATCATAAATGGCAATGACCATGCTATTTCCTGTTTGGCTCGATAACTGCGGTTATTGCTCTGCAGATTCTTGCAGCTGTTGAACCAGTTGTTTTCCTTCCACAGTAACATGTTCTGCTTGGTGGGAAAAGACATTCAGTTCATCAATCTTGACTGTAAAAACAGATCTACCGTCACAGGAAAGGGTGTGATAAACATGGTCTGT
Source organism: Ascaphus truei (assembly GCF_040206685.1). Classification (NCBI taxonomy): domain Eukaryota; kingdom Metazoa; phylum Chordata; class Amphibia; order Anura; family Ascaphidae; genus Ascaphus; species Ascaphus truei. Next base: position 31,154,313 of record NC_134492.1, read on the forward strand.
TCCGTTAAAGTCATGAAGCGTTTGTTTTGTATTTTGTGGTTTTTTTTGTTGCAAAAATGCAGAAAAATAATATTGCTCTTAAACCAGGCATTGTTTATTTTCAGGACAATGTGTGTACAAGGTGTACGTCTCGGTGCTGTGTCTGCTGTTTTTGGTGCTTTGAAAAGTGGCTGAGATACTTAAATCAGGTATAGTAGTAACTATATTCCAAAATAAAAAAAGTGCAATATACGTATAAAATTATAACTGGTTTACTTGGCTTAATTTGCTCTGACATAGTTGACTGAGCTGTTTAGAATTCAATTACCTTGTTGAAATAGACTATTGGATGTTCCAATAAAGACTACTCCCCCATAAAACCTTCAGATAGTGATAGCCATAACACCCAGTACAATATCACAATTTTAATTATACCCAAGTATTTGACCTCTAATGTAAGTACATTACATTATGGCAGATGGTCTGTAATAAGGTTCCTACACTCCTTCGGATGCACTCCCTCAGAGGAACTCTTTCGGAAGGGGAAGCATTGTGTGTGGGTCACAGATTGATGAATGGCTAGAAGTGACATGCAAGGTTACAGCAGGGCATCTACCATGTTGTATAACACCTACTTGGACAAAGATGTATAATGAATGCTTGTAACTATGTGCTTCAGCCCTATAGAAGAGTGACAAACCAATAGTGATTAAACCAATGTAGAAAAAAAGCATGTGAATTCCATGTGCCAATGCTTTATTAGTTTTAAATTCAAATTTATTGGAGTCAAAATGTGTTTTGCAGTCATACCTAACTAGTCTAACTTTCATGATTGGTCTTTTTTTATTTATTTTTTGTTACTTTGACTGTTACTATTGTATACACCAGACTTCATTTATTTGCTATTTAAAAATGACAAGATGCCTTGTAAAGCACGACTCTGCACATATAAAAGAAACATACAGTTGAAATTCACATGTCATATGATTGAAGGACTTTATGCGAAAGCACATCCTTTCCCTTTTCTTTCCCATATTGGTTTATTCTGTAATGTGTGAAAAGCACTGATCCGGTGCAATCACACGGAAAGCCCCATAGACTTCAATGGGTCTTTTTGTGCAAATTCACTCTACAGAATAAAGGGCCATTGTCAGGTAAGGCTCTTCAGGCCCCTATTTCAGTCTATTGTGTAACCTGTGCTCAGGAGTGAGCTGTATAACGTGATCCCTGTGTAGCAAGGAATTCACAACAATGGGTCAATAGGTCACTAGCACTCTCCATTTGGTTATCAAAAAGCACAAACATTTTTATTTCTTTTATTTCTTTTCTTTGCATAAACACATCTAGCTACGGCCGTGGCCAGGGTGAGCGCGACTGTGTGAGTAACCGCGCACGCAGCGTGATCAAAATGCCTTAAGGCAATGATCGCAGCCATAGACCGTGCGTGGCATGCGGCAGCACGATGCGGCTCACAAAGAATCAAATAAATGTGATTTCTGCGATGCAAATGCCGGATCACGTGAGCGGTTCGCCCAATGAGGGTGAATCAGCTCTGTGATATCACGGCCACGCCGCCGGCACGCATCCCCATCGCGTCTACCCAGGCCACAAATCGCTGCAGCTAATGACGCATGTGACGTCACGCGCGCGCTCGCCACGGCTTAAACTAGTTCAAATTGAGAACAGTAATGTACAGAAGAGAAAGCGAACTGTAAGTCAGTGAAATAAAGTGAAATAATAAATGTGTTAAATGGGCAAAGTATTAAAACTTTAGTTACTCCCAGGTCCACTAAATCACTACAGTAGGCGTTGTCCAGGGTGAGATCAAAACAATGAAATGCAATCACCCCGTCCATACTGCGCGTGAGCGTGGGGAGGCGCGATGCTTGCTGAGAAAAAAAATTTGGTATTGGTCGCTCTTGCCCTGGTCACGTGCGCGGTTCAGCCAATGTGGGTGAACTGGTCATGGGCACACTCCCCTACGCGCGCAACTAGCTGGCCAGGAATCGCCCGAGCAATATGAGCGCCTTACAGCGCTTGAGCGCCTTACAGCGCTTGAGCGCCAGCGCGCTCGCTTTTACCCATGGTGAGGCCTTAGACAGAATAACAAGTATTTTGATTTACACACAAAATTGTAGGTCCATTGAATTTATTTAGCCCTTTGTTTTTTGTAATCCGATTAATTTTTGTACTGGTGCGTTAAAAACAATTTATAAAACAGCAAGAATACCAACAATTCGCAACTTAAATTGTGGAATATTAGAGTATTTTTTCTCTCTTTAAACTGGTAGGAGTTCTTTTAAGGTGCTTGACTTTTCACTTCACTTAAATTTAACATGTACGGTAATTTAATATCCATCTATCTTTCAGTGCCAGAAACAAATTATTTAGTCAATGATTATTCCTCTAATTTGTGGTTTTAATTTGAAGAGAACCTGTTTAAACTTTAACCATTTCGCTGCCAGAGGGCCTTCGGTGCAATGGGTTGTAGGGCCACCTGGCAGCAATAGGGTTATACACCCGCCCTTTGGGGGTGGCCTGCAGCATCATCTCTACAGCCTCCTCCAGTAGGAAAGATTTAAATCCAAGAAAAGCCATCAGTATAAAACCATCATTCCTTTTTATCCATTGGTTGTTTTTAAGTCTATGTTGCCATGGTTATCATTTTCTTCCGTGACTCGTATTGTTACTGCGAATCCTTAAACTGAGCCCTGAATTCAGCTGTCGTACAATGCAGCGATTTATTCCAGTCGAGCAGGCGGTGTCCTAAAAAGAAAAAGCTCCACTAGGAAAATCTTGGCTGTTTGCCTGCGAGCCTTCAGCATTTCCTGAACTCTTGACATTTAATCGTTTGTAATGTCAAGGACACAGTAGTGTTTTACTAAACTGTGTTTATTTGCAGTGCATGTGAAAGTCCCAGTGAGAAAGTTATATTAAATATATAACTCTGGAATGCATGTGCACAGCCTGATCAAAATGTGGTCTTGACCAATTGTACGTGTTTTGTATTCCAAAGTAAAGCGAAGAATATCTGCATATTATCTATATGTCACTACAACATTGCTACCTCTAATATAAAGCAGTAGTTGGATTGCCATAAAATGATAATATGATATTACCCTAGCAGTGGAGGACTTAACATTTTAACTATACTGGATCAAGAATTGAGCAGCAAAAATCAGTTCTATTCCAAGATATTTATTTAGAGCCCATTTTTAGACTGCCACAGGAGCTGAGACAAACCCACCTACTCACATAATATCAAACTTAAATAAAAGGGGGTTAATAAAAGTTGCACATTGCTAGTCTCTTAGCCTATTAACTTGTTAAAGAAAAATATTAAAGCCCAAGTGTTTGTGATGCTTGTTTCTTTAAAATTCAGCCTACATGATTGTAAATACATTAGTAAGAAATTTGATGTGGGGATTATGCATTGCTTAAAAAAAAAAAAAAAGTACTAGATGCTGGATGAGCTAGACGCTAGAGCATACACGCAAATTTTTTTAATGTTTTTTTTTTTTTTTACTGTCATGGGTCTCTATTTTATATTAAAATAAATTTATTTTTTTAGGTCAGTAAAAAAAAAAATCTGTTTTGAAATCTTTTTGTGGACAGTAATCCTGAGTTGTTGTAGTGGGAACTAGACATTTTACAGTATTTCATGCCACACTCCATTTTAACCTTTAAAAACATTTTGCAAGGATTTGACTTCAACTATTTAACACTATAAATAAAACAGGTCTATACTTTATCCCGTTGTTTATCTTTTTTTAAATACACTTCTCACAGATTTCTCTGTTTTGATAAAGAATGTAAAATATGTATTTCAATTGCAAGATACTGCACGTACATAACAGCTGCAGCATACAAACACAAAATATCCACACTACGATTACACCATGATTCATAAGATGAAAACAGTTTATCAGCATATGTTGCATCTCACTTGAATTGTTTCCAAAATGTTTTGTTTCCATCACTTTATAAGCACAAGAGATACACACAGAAAAAACCCGCACAGCTTATGCTAACCACAGTGAGGTGCTGACTGGATGGAGACTGATTATATCATATGAGAGAAAAAAGGACCCAGTCTTCCAGCACTCTGTCACAACAAATGTAGAATTGTAAAATTAAAATACTTTATTTATAACCAAGAATAAAAAATAGGGTGTTAAAACGTAATTAAACGGTGTATTATAACATCACTTGACTGTATCCTTCATAACCCATCCGAGGTAAGGTGGGTAGATATAGTAATAAGATCCCTTATAGATATTCGGGATCAAGGCGCTATCTGTTATAGCTTCCTAAAAGATATAGGAGATGGGTCTATTAGAGCTCACTTAGAGGTTGATCTCAGTATTGGTGTATCAGTGCATGTGTTACGCACTCAAATGATATACCAATAATGTAAGCGTTCTATGGCATAGTAAGCGACAGGTTAGACCATATCTGCCCCTGCTTGAAATAGCGCTGCTCGCTTGATAATCTCGCTAACATTAAAGGTGCTAGGTCTATGGTGGAATCATATTGTGCCCACAAATGAAATAAAGCGCAGTTAACAGCGTTGATACCAGCTCTAGCCACCACAATTATAGTGGAGGTTACTTTAACATTAGCCGCCTCCTTTATGCACCATATCACCCAGCCCTGGGATCAGTGACTATGAATGTGCACTAGGTGTATTTATGTGGATTCAAACAGAATGGCTAATGTATGACTGGTAATCACATTGCACCATTAAGCTCAATATTGATGCAGCCATACTCAACTGATAATATAGGTGAGCCCTGTGGATTAAGAGCACACCCATAAATCCTACGACATATCAGCAGCACATATGGTGGTCTGCATCAATTACTTTTCTGCAGTATAGGTGTCCATGGTATATCAAATACACACCTGATCAATGCCAACGGAATTATACCTTACCTTTTGTTTGCTTATTAGCCTGCGCTTTATTTCATTTGTGGGCACAATATGATTCCACCATAGACCTAGCACCTTTAATGTTAGCGAGATTATCAAGCGAGCAGCGCTATTTCAAGCAGGGGCAGATATGGTCTAACCTGTCGCTTACTATGCCATAGAACGCTTACATTATTGGTATATCATTTGAGTGCGTAACACATGCACTGATACACCAATACTGAGATCAACCTCTAAGTGAGCTCCAATAGACCCATCTCCTATATCTTTTAGGAAGCTATAACAGATAGCGCCTTGATCCCGAATATCTATAAGGGATCTTATTACTATATCTACCCACCTTACCTCGGATGGGTTATGAAGGATACAGTCAAGTGCTGTTATAATACACCGTTTAATTACGTTTTAACACCCTATTTTTTATTCTTGGTTATAAATAAAGTATTTTAATTTTACAATTCTACATTTGTTGTGACAGAGTGCTGGAAGACTGGGTCCTTTTTTCTCTCATATGATATAAGCACAAGAGATGTAATTGAAGTACATAGCATGCTGAAGGGTTGTGCAAAGGACCTAAAGATAATGATTCAGTGGGCATTTTCTTGGAACATCATTGTAATGAAAAGATTTCAGCGTACACCCATGTAAGACTGATAAAACCACCCAGTAGGTAGTACTAACTGACTGCGTGTTATGAGCTTTAACCACACGCAAACTCTGGAGCTAGTGGGTGTCCAAATATACCTGTCAAACCAATGGTGATCAGGTAGTAAAAGTACACGTTGGCAGCTCTCACACACTGTTGGCAGACGTGAGATCAGTACATAATACATCAAATATACTCAGTACACGTCAGTCTGGTTTACCTACTTACAAAGGTATATTATATCTGTTCCTTCAACTCATCATTACAAATAACATTCTAGACCCTTATGTACAATGGAGTCACTGAAGTATCAAAATAACTGTTCAAATGGCCTTCTCAGTGACTAGACGGCAAAGCATTCTGTATTGTTGCTCTCAGTGCGTAATACACTTGTTTGCACATTTATACTGGTCCTCATCCACCAAACTCTGTGAAGTTTAGCGAACAGTAATTCTAATGCACACAAGGTTGCCCCCCATAGCACCAGTTGTTCTTATACCCCCCTTTCAAATTGCAGTTGCAATGTATTTAGTTTCCAGAGATAGTTTATTATTTAAAGGATCAGAGAGATCTGAACTATCCTCTGATCAATAATCCCTGCAAATAGCAAACACATCTCAATTTCTTTATGACTGAACTATCCCTGGAGATTTAATCTAGGGAAGCTCAACAGCCTACCATTTTGGAACAACTGGACTGGGCAGTTCATTGTTTATAGAAGACTCAAAGTACTGCTTTTTGGCCTTCACCATACGCTTGCAAATATGTTCAATGAAAAGCATGATTGGGCTCAAAGGCAGAGCTTAACCACCTGTGTTCTAACCTTTATGAATGTCATTGGAAAATGCAGAATGCAGCCAAACGGAGACAGTGAACTTCAGTGTTGTACATTAATTGTAGAGTACTCACCGTAGAAATAATATTATGATTTAGTTCACTTTAATAGCAAAATACCATATTTTTGTTTCAGCAATTTTTTGTACACTGGCAGATTTAAAGACTTTTAATTGCATGCTTGAGTAATTCTCCTAGGACCAAAGTGAACGAACTACAATGGAATGTTTACTTGTTTAAATGTAGTTGACTAATGCTTTTTTAAACTTGACTTATTTCATACTAAGACTTTGAACTCTTGTATCTACAGGCAAATTATCAATCCAAACATATTGTTTTGTTTAAAGTATTTACACCCATTGTAAACCAATCAATGCAGAGACAATCTAAAACATTGGATTCGATTCAGATTTGCATTACATCGGACCAATAAAAATACACAGATTATTTTTTTCAAGAAACTAATATGTAAATATTTTAGTTTGAGTGATTTTGAATCTTACATTCATCAGTTTACATTTTTATCCTGTTCTGTGAATGTCCCTTTAAATTCTCTGTACTAGCAACAGTTGTAATAATTGTTTCATAAAACTAGTTCTATACATTTAAATAAAGTATATATTAAAGCGGTGTACCCAAGAGAATCAATGTGTTAGTAGCAACATTTGGGGATTTTATTTGTTAAACTGTGATGATCATTATCAGTCAATGATGACAGAAGCTAAAAATATGGGTGTTATATTTTATCCCATAAGGTTTATAGAGCAACTTTTACAGCCAAGTCTGAATTACTGAAGTACAAAGCCAGCAACCTTTTGTATTAACCAGTTTTAAAATGTTTAATCATAGAACTGGTTTATGGAGGTTGTCACCTTTTCTGCCCTTTAAAGCAGCAGCCTTTTTTTTTTTCTCCCCACCTTTTATATGTGCATCAATACAATCCACACCATGATAATTAATTAGCTAAGTTGCCGATCGATCTGTTGTCCTGTGGTCAATCTGCGAAAATTCGACTCAGGGGCTCACTAAATGGTTGTCAGTGCAGCAGAAGAGGCCAAAGACGCAACGTTCTATGGGGGAGATCATGTGACCAGGCAGTCACTAGATACAATTGGTGCACTGCTAGAGAGGGGGCAGGGCTTAAAAAGGGTGTGCCAGAGCCTGTTTCAGAAGAGGAAGGGGAGGTGACTTTGTAAATAGTTGCTATAGAAACATTATACATTACAATTTCATATGCATTACATTATAATACATTAAAAATGTCATTCAGAGTTGTTTTAAAAATAAATGCTAGAAGTATTTTCTCATAGTACAGAACTGATTTATTAAAATAAAAAATAAAAAAACACGTAGGATATTGCTTGGTCTGCAGCTTAAAGCAAGGTTTAATGTCTTCACTGCAAATTACAGCGAAAATAGGAAAGCCAGGTTCCCATATAACCATTAAATATATTTAATCAGGATTTTAAAAATGTTATATAGACATAGTATAGATCAGGAGGGCGTAAACTTTTGTTGCTGCACATCCCTGCCTGCTGTCCTCTGTTCTCACGCGCCCCTCCCCCCCCCTTGCCTCGGTGGGGCGTCAAATGACGCTGCAGGGTCGTGTGACATCACCCGCGGCTTCATTGACTTCACGTTCCCATGGGAATGCGTCCTGAAGCCGGCTGAATCTTGGTAAGTAGAGGTTGCAAAGGCCTCGTGCAACTGACCGCGCCGTCCGCCCCCAAAAAATGTTGCGACGGGCGGCGAAATCTGGTGTCTGCGGGTCAGCAAATGCCAAAACATGCGGTGGGCGGGTGGTCGGTGCTGGCAGCCAACATCATGGTGTGCACGGGGGCTGCAGAGGTACGGCGGCTGAAGAGAAATGGCTCCAAAGAAGCCAGAGGAGGAGCACACCCCAGCGCAGTGACATCAAACACCCCTCCTTCCGTGTCTGCCCTGCAAAGCGCTCTGGACCTGCTCTCCTCCACTGGCTACCGGATTCCCAGGATCCTCTGCACAGCTGAAAGGTGAAAGGCTAGGCTGCAACTGTCAATGATGCTATAAATGTAATAAATAATTTAAAAAAAGTAAAAACACAACATTTAAAACGGAAATAAATAAGTAATACATAATACTGGTAGGTAGGAGTGGATGACACTGGGGAAAGCAAATGGGAGAAAGGGAAAAAAGAGGGGAGAGGGAAGGGAGGTAGCAAAGAGGTGGATGAATGCCCCCCCAAATGGATTGCCTTTGTGCACCAGAAAAACATATTACCAGATACCAGCAAACAATAAAATAAACAGATCGTGATCCAATACTAGTATACTGCCTGCGCGCACTCCTGCATCCCAAGCGATTTGTTAACTTGGCTGCAGGAGATTGTAGACTCGTGGCGGACGCGTCACGAAGCTGGTTCGCCCTTATTGGCTGAACGAGCTCACGTGCACTGACGTCATGTGATTTTGATTACATCAGGCTGGGGGAGCCCAAGAAATGTCATGGATGAAAAGGGGGGCTCGGCATAAAAAGTTTGCTCACCCCTGGTGTAGATAATGCTTAGTATAAAAGGAAGAAATATATTCTTCCCATGGTATTAATGACCATTGCTATAAGGATTCTCTTTCTTGTACAGAAAAACATTTCTCACACATCGAGAAAAGAAACTTGTCATTATAAAAAAATAAGCAAGTAAATTACATGAAAGATTAAATCTGTAGTGATATCTCTATTTATACTAGCTTCCTGTCAATGTAAACTGTACAACTTCTATTGTGTATAAAAAGATGAGACTGCTGATTAAAACAAATCTAGCAAGTGATTTAATTCTCTTTTCGGGAAGAATCCCGTATTGAGGAGATTTTGAAAAGGAAAAAGCTAATTTCATAATATTTTTAAATTTTACTACTTTACATATTTTCTTTTTTTAGAATGCTTTTGGCACAAGAGGATTAACAAAATAACAATATAGTGCAAGATCAGGAGCCATAATAATATACTTGACACTGCCCACTATTGGGACCAATGCTAAATTTTTAAAGCTCCCAATGAAGGACCTACAGATCAGAAGCAACTCTAATACTATCCTAGCCCCTGTTACTAGTCTCAAATATTTAGGCATATGGTTTGAATCCCATTTAACATTTGGGGTGCACATTGATACCGACATCAAAAACCCATGCCAAACTAGGTGTACTATAGGAACAAATCCTCCCTAAGTCTGCTGGTCAGAAAGCACATCGCACAGCGGATGCTGATGCCAATGATAGACTATGGGGACATAGTATATGGAACGGCACCCCAAACTCGCCTCAGCAAACTTGATACCCTCTACAACTCACTAGTCGGAGACTGCCGGGGATGTTGGATTCGCTGGGATTGTGATTATTTAATTGCATTTCTGTGTCAGCACTGGGGTTTGGGCTATATATTTTGGTTTCCGTCATTGTTTGTCTGCACTCCCCTGAAGAAGGTCCCTCTTTGAGGAGCGAAACGTTGGGTCTCTGTGTGTGCCATTTTATATGTAATATACAATTTTTTGGATTACTACAGCGTGCTGTCTCCATTTCCTTTGGGTCTCTCTCTCCCTCAATGACTGAGCCACCTGAGCTGAAGCAGGGATATCCTTAAAACCTGACCAGTTGGTGGGCCTTGAGGACAGGAATTGACCACCCCTGACTTACAGTATTTCTCACAGCTGAAATCAAATCATAGTAGTCTGCTTACAGACTGGAAACTCAAACATTGTAACTTCCCATCTCGCTTTCATACCCAGATTGAAATGCCCAAGTCTTACGCACTTTGATAAAATACCTCTAATTCCTTTTAAAGAAAAATATCTGTACATCCCAGTGCGTTAGAGAACAGAGAGGACATTACATTAAATCTACGTTTTTGTCTACAAACTCTATAATATTCAAAGCAATACTAACTTATCTCTTCATTATGCATTTTTAATTCTTGTTAAGATGATGTTAGAGCTACAAAATAGATTCAATATATATATTTTTTAATATTCTAGTTTAACCAACTGTCTGCTGTGGTTGCACCTTTGACAGTTCTTGTTTAGTTTAAACTTGTTGCATGGTTAAACGCCTGCATGAAAAGCTTTATGTACCTGAAAATTCACTAAATCTGTTTCTTCCAGAGTATAATTCAGTAATGCATTTACCGTCCTTGCACCTGCGAGCAACTTAAGTGTTAAAAAAAAAAAACTTTGGTATTCAAATGACCTATAATCATGGCACAGTAGTTAGACACGAGTTATGCAAATAAGATATGTTGTGTTTTTTGTGTGCAAGTGCCTGACAACCATTTCAGAAGCTTTCATTTAGGCAAAACCCTATTAACGATTTTGTCTCTTGCATCTTTAGAATGCTTATACGGCAACAATAATAAATGGGACACATTTTTGTACCTCTGCAAAGGAAGCCTACAGTCTTATGTTAAAAAATCCTCACTACATCTCATCGCTGAACTGCTCTGGTGTCTTCCTCATATTTCTTGGAAAGGTAAGGTATATTCAAATATTTTCAGATGGTATCCTATTCTCTTGTCATAGAAGTGTTTTTAAATTGATGTAGTTATCTAAAAATAAAGCCAATAAGTAAAGAATGTGAATGTGTAGAGCAAATGGAACTGGCAGATTTCCTAAGTAGTTGACCGTTCTATAGAATAGACCAGGAGCCTCCGGCACAGGTGCCTCTGTCATTGAGCCCACTGTGCTGAAGCAGGGATATCTTTAAAACCTGACCTGTTGGTGGCCCTCGAGGACTGGAGTTGGCCACTCTTGGAATAGACCATTCTGGTAAACATTGCAGAAGCTATTAACAATTTTGTCACCACTATAAACTATCATTTTTACTTTGTTGCAGGTGTTTGTGGTGTGTTTCACGGTATTCGGAGGTCTCATGGCATTTAATTATCATCGTGAACTACATGTGTGGGTTATCCCTTTGCTATTAGTTGCCTTCTTTGCTTACTTGGTAGCCCACAGCTTTTTATCTTTGTTTGAAACAGTCGTGCAAAGTCTATTTCTGTGTTATGCTGTGGACATTGCGACAAATGATGGATCTGCAGAGAAGCCATACTTTATGGAAGAAGACTTGCTGGTAAATAAGGATTCGTATATACTTTGTGCAGAATAAATAAGCCTTACATATTACCTCAAAGGTGCACTCCAAGTTGAAATCATACCGTTTTTTATTTATATACAGTGGTGGAAAGCAGGGGATCTCCCCTGTTAATTTTAGCTCCAGACACCATGGTTCCCAAGATGTATACTGGGGAAGGTGGAGCTGGTACTTCCTGGTTGTTTAAATCTCCTAGGATAAACGAACCAATATGAAATGTTGCGACTTCCCTTTTGGCCTGCATGATGCAGGAGATTTAAACATCCATTTTGTTTCTCCTAGAGAGGAGGAACTGGCGATACTTTTCCTAAGTTAATTTTCTCTGGAACATGGGTGTCTCCAGTGCTTCCCAACCGTGCTACATTTTTGTTTTTAATGTTTAAACCCCACTCCCTATTCTCTGTAAATGTTTTTTTTTTTCCTAGCAATTGATTGCTAGAATTACAGCAAACACATTCAAAGATTGTGCTAAACTCAGTGTAACATTTTGTTTCAAAATACTTGTGAACCTTGCAACACAGAAATTGGAAGTAGTTCCCAGCACTTTTTAATCATTCTGTGCTGGGAATGTAATGTAGCCAGGTCATTTCATCAGAGACTCTTTGTACAGAAAAGGGGAGATGTAACGGTGTGGCTATGACTGAATTCTCACGCGATATTCCAGGCCTCAAAGGAGTAGAGTTTTCATCTGGGTGGGTGTGTTGCACACTTAACATTTTCTGCTTTACAGTTCAAGCTCTATTAATGCAATACTTCAGTAAGTGACCCGAAACAGTTATTTGTTGATTAATATCCATTGGGAGCCATTTAATCCTTTCTAATAATATTCCAACAAAACCTTTAGTTTCAACAATGCAGAATAATTTTACACATGAATCTGCAAAGTTGTTTTTCAGTTCAACTGATGAGAATCCCAGGACTACTGCTAGTTACTATTACCGGAAAAAAAACTGGTTTAAGAGGAACATTGTTGCGATGAGTGATTCTGCTTTTGTGTGTTATCCAGCACCCATTTAGCTCTGGCCAATAAATGTCTTGTACCTGGAGGATAGGGCAGGACTGGGCATCCATGTTTCCAGATTTAGGTGATGGGGGAAAATCCTCGTATTTTACTACTTTATCACTTTGAATGCCAGATGGGACAAAGTGCTGTGGCCCATACGGCACTCACGATGATGGAATGGGAGAGTCATCCCCTTTCTGTCTATCAATGCAGATCGCATCCTGAGCTCCATAGCAGCGCAGGATGCCATCTCCCCTAGCAAAAAACTGAGATAGAAAAGGAGTCTATTGCATCAATGTTTCTCGTTGCTGAAAATGTTGGAAGAAATTTCAAACTATTTTTTTTGTGATTTGCTATGATTTTATTTTTATTGTCGAAGTTAAATATGTTTTCACGACTGTAGATAAGAAAGTCAAACCGCGCTCTTGCTTCCTAACAGGATCTCGTAGTGGATCAACTCTTCCCTCTTGCAGCTGATGTGATGTGAAGGCACCCCTCCTCCACGGGTCCCGTCGCAGGATGGCTCCAAACGCGGGCAACAGCAGGGAATAAAACACAAAAGCGCACCGAGGGTCAAGATTTAATTAAAACATGTTAGTAGTAGTAACAATAAAAACTTACATATAAGGGTAAGTACATCCAGTATTAAGGTGCAGAGGAAACAGTCCTGGTGGTGTCCTGGGCATAAAGAGATGGTGCAGAGGCTTACAAGGTAGACCCACGTGCTGGGGCTGCCTGGCTCAGCACCATATAGTTCTTACTTCCGGGTTGCAGCTTCTCGCAGGACCCGTGAATAGTAGCCCGCCTCAAATGCCGGTTTCCCAGAGAAACTCACTCCGGCGTGCCGAAGGGTCTCTGGTTGTTAATGGGACAGCTGGGGGTAGGTACACCTGTGGGCTGACTTCTAGCTGCACCGTAGGGCTTTCGCAACGCGTTTCACACAGTGTTGTGCTTCATCAGACTGTTTCCTCTGCACCTTAATACTGGATGTACTTACCCTTATATGTAAGTTTTTATTGTTACTACTACTAACATGTTTTAATTAAATCTTGACCCTCGGTGCGCTTTTGTGTTTTATTCCCTGATGTTTTCACGACTGATGGAGAAATAGTAAAAAAATTAAGTAAAATTGCAGGCTATAGCTAAGTAATAATCCCCTCAGAGCAGGGCATTACTGGCCTATAATGCCCTGGCTAGAAGCGTTGACATTAACCCAGCCATGGCCAGTAATGCCCTGTTCTTCGGGGATTATTACTATTATAGGCTAAATGTAGGCTTTTTTTCATAAATAAGACACTTTTGTCTAGTTATATAGATTTTTTTTTTTTTTTTAAATTAAAATAAAATGGTAAATACATTAAATCACCTCTATATACACTTACACTCTCTCTCATTGCAAGCTGCAAAAATTCCAGGCATTACTGAGTGAATAATGCCTGGAATTTTAACCAGAGAGCAGGGATTTCAATAATGCCTGGAATTGTACTGCTTTAGCCTATAATTAATTTTAATGTTTGCACAAAACTGGACACCAGCTGTCTTTGATAATCCCAACCACAAAAATTAACATGTAGCTTGCATGAAATGTATTTCAACGGTAATGTTTTGAATTTGGCAGAGCTGTACAAGGGTAATCTTAATACAGTAGTAATCAGTCATACATGTACTAGCGTTAAGTGTTCAGACAAATGTGGCTGCTTTATCACTAAACTATCCACCTTCTGTAATATTGTAACATTCCAAACTTCCCATTGCTGCTTTTTTATAACGAAGTACAGTATGTACTGTAATTTTGAAATATAATTACTGGTGGTGTCAGTCAGTAAGTCCCTCTAAACACTTCCTCAGCATAGGATAGCCAGAACAGGGAGCTCTACTTAAGATCAGCATTTAACAGAAATGAATGGTCACAGTGTAGGTTGTATGTTATAGGTTAAAACTGTACCTACAAAGACATTTTTCTAATTTAGAGAATAGTTAATGAATCTCCCCCATAGATTATACTAAGCGCTGAAGAAGGGTATCGCACTCAGATCTGGCATTAACTACTATTCAAGTCAATAGCCGCTGGCATGATTGGGGAGCGATACCTCCACATTGACGCTTGGTGAATCTTGGTCTGTATATTCAAAATAGGTGTATCATTCTTTTCAGACTTACCAGACTTTTTGAGCCGTAATTCTGATTTAATACCAAACTCAATGTGCCATATCTTCTAATCTCAATTGTTTGTTACGTTACTTAAAAAACAAGCTGTTGCCTTTGCTAGTTTTTAATCGCTTTTTGTTTTGCAGGCGTTGATTCATCAAACCAGCACAGAAACAGAGAAACTAACAAGCAAACCACAACTAAATGGTGACGATGGTACAGAACTACAGCTGATAGCAAGAGCGGTGTAACCCGCTAGTTACTATTATTAATTCAAAGACGGTTATCTGTGTATTACCACTTTGAGTTTACACCCTCACAACAAACTTGCTGATCTACAATTTAATGCATACCCAGTTCCAAAAAGCTGAAGCTGGCTCTTCAAGACAAGATATTTATATCCGGATAGTACCTAGGGTGCCCCAAATTTATTTCTAAGTGTTACTTTTTATTTTATTTTTTTTTAACACCAACAGGATATACAGGGGAAAAACTCCTTTTATTATTGTGGGTCAAGACGTCAGGTGCAAGCACTACCTAAAAATCAGCATTTCACACTTCATATTTTGGTTAAATTAAATCCTCAAAACTAGGTGTGTGGATAACCATATTCATTTTGATGAATAGTGCTATAAGATGTACTAGGAAGGATTTTTATAGACGGGAAAATGTACAAAAGAAATATCTAACATACACTGAACTAGAATGGTTAACAATGATGTAGCTAAATGTTTATCTTGTAGAGAAATTCTGAGAATGGTATTGTCAAGGAATATGCTTTCTTTTGTGTATGTTTTGGTACATTGTTAGTCATAGATGCTGTTAAATTTTGACAATACATTGCTTTGAAATTCTATAAATATTTCAGTAGATCGCCAACTGCTGAATGTCTGCATATTTCTTAAACTCAAGATTAAATATTGAACTTCATTTTAACCTATGACTACTGGAAACCAGATTTATGAATTGAGTCAAATTGCATCAGTTATGAAAATGCAGATTTTTTGGGGGGAGAGCGGGCTGTTTTTCTGAACTGTTAAGCGTGTTTACAAATACATATGTGTTATCTACCAATCTAATTATTTTGAAGGCAAAACGTCGATTAACTTTAAGCCACAATCGCTGCTGCTTTACTTTTATTTCTTGAAACAAGGAGTTCCCTTGAACTGACACTCAAGGCACCCCTCAGTTCCTGAAATATTTAAATTTTGTCATTCCCTTACAAGAATTGTGCAGAACAATATGGCCACTGGGTAAAGCCTCCTTCTGGTGGCCAATAGAAAGCTGTGAAAACCCTGCAGCAGTCTTGTTTTTTCTTGCAAGTCGTAGCAACATTTTAAAAATGTAATATTGGCAACTGAACTATCATGGGAAGCTTGGGTGAAAGAATGTTGCCACAGCATTGGAAAAACAATTAGATGCTAATGAAATGTTTTACTCTTGGCAATCAGTGTAACATTACTTGATATAACGCCTTAAAATGGCTACTATTTGCAATTAGATGTATCTTCATATGCTCACTGCTCTAGGGGCTCTTCTCTAAGGCCCTCATGGAATCAGGAGGGTACAATTGTCTTTCCTTAATGCAATTTATTTCTCCATATTTATGGTAAAATAAATCTTATTTAACCCTTGGAGTTGAAGGGGAGGTCATAGTGCCAGGTTGCCATGGTTACTCTGGCACTCACGATCTTGTGACTGTTTCACCAAAGCAATCATGTGATTGCTCCATCACTGATGATGGGGAGGAGTCCTTCCATTTCAGTGTCAGACTGCATTCAATCACAATATTCCCTACAAAAAACAAGCAGGCTAATGATAGCTACTGGGTCATGGGGTCCCCTGGACTGCCAAACCCCATCACTGTATCTACGACCAAAGGCATTATGGCAAGAAAAGGCACAAAATGTTTTTTTTGTTTTTTTAATTAAACTTCTATGCGGTCAAATACCAAATGAAAATTTCCCTTTGAGTAAATTGCCTTGTTGGAGATGGAAGTATAGTCCCAGAAGTGATGTCACTGCTTGCAGAAGAGGCTGTTATGGCAGCTGGCGCGGATTCGGAGGCCTCCCATACTGCGCATGCGCAGGAGCCGTTGCCGACAGCTCGGCACGTCTGTGCAGAAGGCACCAGCCGCAACCTGCACCGCACGTTCTAAGTCAAACGTCTTTGCGTTTTGGCACTGAAATTGTGTTGATTTTAATTAAAAAACATCACCATAACAAATACAATTTCTGCAACAGAATAGTGACAAAACACAGAGGTTTCACTTAAACTGTGTGCTGAGTACAGGCATTTTATTTACATGTTTGTTACTGAACATGTCATTTTTTTTGTATGCATGGAAAAACAAAGTTGAAATCACATTGATTACAGTATTGGGCACCAGTCCATAAATACATTTATGAACTAGAAGTACAGAATAGAGCCACCAAATTAAAGAGGATTGAAAATCTGATTTAAGAGGAGAAATTAACCAAGTTAGATGCCACTTTTCTAATGTAAACAAATCTAAGGGGATATGATTATATACAAATTTATTCAGGGACAATACAAGGAACTTTCAAAAGAACTTCATCCCAAGGGCAGTACAAAAAAAAAAAAAAACACAGGGTCCTCGCTTAAGTTTGGAGAACATGAGATTTCCCCTGCAGGGATGGAAGACCGGTGAGGATGACCACGCGACATCTGGGACTAGCTGACATTCTGGTGGCGGTGGCAGCAGGTGAAGGTCTTGTTCATCCAGCGGGGGCAGCAGGAACAGAGCACAGAACTGATGCCTGTGTGAGCTAGGGAAGCATGTGACCAGAGCTGGAGCGTTCCTATTGGACAGCCAGGGAGGAACCTGCTGTCCAATAGGAACACTCCTCCAGTCACATGCTTCCCCAGCTCAGACAGGCATCAGCTGTGTGCTCTGTTCCTGCTGCTCCCGCCGGATGAACAAGGACTTCTGCTGCTGATCTCAGATGTCGCCAGTGTCTTCCTCGCCAGTCTTCCATCGCCGGCAGCAGGTTAACACCAACTATTTCCCAGCCCCTGCTGCCAGTTACCAGGTATTTTTCAGGTACCCGGTACATCACTATTCTTTACACAGCAAGGACAGTTAAAAAATTTTTAAAAAAATCAGTTTTGTAGCATTAGATAATACATTTTTATTTTTTTACTTTTAATGCCCATTTTTAATAAACTGAGCATCCTTTGATTGCTATAGCAGGTTTTAACACTTTCCCAGCAGTGCAAGATATTTGCAACACTTTCCTGTTTGTGATAATCTGTTAAACGAGAAAAGGATCCCTTGGCAATGCACTCAGTTGCCACTTTTTAAAAAAAGACTTCTCAAACTGGAAGGAGTCCGTGAGGATATCTTCCACCTCCACTAAATATAAATGATACATTTTATTGATAGAAAATATGGTTAAAACCTAATTAGCATTTTGACTTGACTTGGCTGCCAAATAAACAGATCCCTGGCATCCCTGAATCTACCAGGCCCTTAGCTGAAATAAGCCCCAAGGGCAAACATTAAGATGGTAGATATTGTGTCTGGTAATTTTACTTGCTGGAGACAACGCTGTTTATATTGATAATAAACAAGTGCATATACAGTATACATAAGTGAAAAAAAGGTCTACAGCAGGTCCCTGCTGCTATATATCTGTATCTATATCTATAGTTTGTTTTTAAGTGCCACTTGGGACTGCCTCTTTAAAAATGTGGAATTCATTACCCATTGAGACTGATGACATCTACAATAGATACAAAAATAAGTTGGACATCTTTTTAGAAAGAAAAACGGTACAGCAGACAGGGATATACCAAATAAGTAAATTTGGGAAGGATGTTTATCTGGGAAGAAATCAGATTGCCTTTGTCAGGAATTAATTCATTTTTTTTCCTTTACAAGACATCATTGGATAATGTTTCACTGGGGTTTTGTTTGCCATCCTCTGGATCAGTATACTGTAAATACAGATAGAATAAGTATCTGTGGCTAAATGTAACACGTATTTTGTAACCTCATCTACTATGTGACATGAAGTCAACATTGCAGGAAATGTATTAAGTTGAATAAATTAATAATTTTGAGTGTAAGGATTCCAGTTTTACAAATGTTACTTTCTATAAAGATACCCAGTGTAACTCCTGTATAACTTTACTGAAGTGAAATAAAATAGTTTCTCTGAGTATTCTCCATGTCACGTGACAAAAAAAAACAATCTGCTCCCCAAGATGACAATACATTGCTTCTATCCCTCCAGTGCATCGAAGAGCACTTTTGTTTACTTTTGTTTACGGCTGCTTTAAAACATCCTATATCTTGCAAAAAAACATATGGACCATATTACGCTTTGATTCAATAGAACAGGATTTTAGCAGATATCACTAAAGGCCACCACCTGAGTATATTATGAGTGGCATTCCAATATACAAAGAACTATACAGACGACAAGTATTGGAGCAGATGTTTGATCTTCAAGAAGAAAAAAATATCAACATTTATTTATAAAAAATACATTGGGATCAGTTTATGCTGAGATATGTGGCAATAAATACAGATAAAAGAAACTAAGCACCTCTAAACGAGTACAATATGGCACAGACAAAAAGTAAATGCAGTCACTAAGATGTCTGCCTGGTCCTAAAACTTTATACAGGCTCCCTTTTAATCAAGGACAACTCATTAAGAGTAGAGGGGCAGCTTAAACATGTCTGGGCTTTCTTAATAAGCCTCACAGCAGCAACACAGGAATGGGAATAGCAACAGGTTCAGCATAAATTTGGTGCTCAGTATTGCATCTACTCCGTAATCTTTATACCATTCCATTTGGCCACGTTTTCAACTGAATTTTCATAAAAAAAATTGGATCAGTCACACACAGGAAGTAGTAAAGAGAGTCCAGTTAGGCCAAAAATTAGAATATCATATAGCCAGCCTTGTAAAATGCCAGGCTCCCGGGTCTCAAGTTATATTAGCAGGCGAATGGAATTTGAAGAAATATTTTTACCATGTAACTATATAACCTTTAAGTGGGTCCCCAAATATTTTCCAGCAGGCACCTGTAAATTGGTATCTTACTTGCAAGGCTGCATGTGACCACATGAAGCTTCCGTGGTGACTTGCAGTCATGTTAACCACAAATGTAAAGCATCAAGGCCACGGTTATATTATCACAATATAGCTCTCAAAACAAAGCAGTTAATATTACGTGTTTAAGGAATCAACAAACATGTAGGCACATATTAATTTAAAATCTAATTGACCATAAACACATTCTCAGCCATTGCGATACCATTATTTTCATTACTAAATCGCTGATACAAATAAAATAAAAAAAAGTTAAAAATGTTATCGTACTTGCATGCACCCTATATGGATAGCAAAAATGCATAGTCCTGGAATAGCATAATTAATTGACTGTACAAATGCTCCCTTCATTCACAGTATTCCTTTTTTACTTCATATGCAATTATTGGTAATGCTGTAGAATAAATCAGTCTCAGCACTAGAAGGCAACTAGGGAGGCGGAAATTAAAAAGGAATGTATGTAAGGCAAATTTTGTTTCAATATTAAAGCATAGTAAGTGTTTAAGGAAGACAGGTAAAATTACAGAAGGCTAGCTTGGTCTTCATTGAATAAAATAATGAACTAATACTGAGCACACTGTACATATCTAATAATCTATGCCCTGGTCACTGTACTGCCCATGATAATCTCTAGGATAGTCATCAGGATACTCTCCCTGATAATCATCAGGGTACTCTGCCTGATAATCACTATCACTGATTTCTGATCCATTTGTTCCCGTTCCTTGGCTTCCGTTGTGAATTATGGGTTCTGTTGGGGCAGCGCAGTACTTGGGATCATACACTTGCCGCCCAAGGCCATACACACTCATTCCTTTCTGGGAGGCCACTTTGTTGGTTCCCATCTGTAATGATATGGTAGAGTTGTCCAATGGCTGTCCAATTCCCTTCTGATCATATATATCTCTTCGTGTTCCTGGTGCTGACATGCCAGCCTAGAAAAAGGAGGGGGGGGGAGAAAACACCATCACATTTAACATTTCATTAAAAAAAAAAAAATGTGATAATTCTGCTAACTTACATAGGTACATTAATTGCTACGATTAGCAAAATAACTTTGTTATATTGTGTAAAATACAATTGCAATGAACTTCCCATAAATGCCACAGCAGGTTTGTGAATATAATGATTAAAGCAGCCATTCTACATTCTCTACCATTCTTACCCAAGGTGGCAATCATTTTCGGGCTCGTTATAAAATCTGCAAAAATATTGATTGTGTGCCGAACAATGGCCACCTTTCAGTTTCAATCCTTCAGTGCAACTCAGCAGCTACAATGTATTCTTTTATTACTTAGGTAACATTGATAAAATTACAGCTCAAACTGCTGGGAAGATTAAAAAATTATCACAAATAGGAAAACGTTGCAAAGATCTTGCACTGCTGGGAAAGCGTGCTAAAACCAGCTATAGAAAACAAAGGATGTGTTTTTAATAAATACATTTGAAATGGCATTAAGAGTTTAACAAAAAACCACCATTATCTAATACAGCGGTGCGCAAATTGGGGGACGCGACCCTCAGGGGGGGCGCGGGGTTTACAGAGGCCCCACGCGCTTCCCGAATGCACTTAAATTAAGTGCCGGGGCTGCTGCAGGGCCTCTGTAAGCCTTTACTTACCTTGGCTCCGGCGTCTTCCTTCCCGTGTCGCCATGGCAACGTGGCGTCAAATGCCGCTGCGAGGTCATGTGACGTCATGTTGCTATGGCAACGTGACATGACACCGGAGCGGAGGTAAGTGGGAGTGAGGGGGGGGGGGCGCGGGAGTGAGGAGACTGTCGGCAGGGGGGCGCAGGGAAAAAGGTTTGCGCCCCCCTGATCTAATACTACAGAACGGATTTATTTACCACTTCTAAAATATCACGTTTCACTGCTTTAATTAATGCATTCACCGTTTAATGTGGTTCAGGTCTGCTATCCTCACATTTCCATTTTAACTATATTTTCCAAGAATGTTACTACAGGAATTAGGTTAGACCCGTTTGATAATAAGCCATTTCATGAGATGAGTAGAAAAGGTGTTCTCTGGTGTGTTGACTCAGGTGTAGTTGTTGAGGATAGTACAGATAAATGCAAAAGACAAAAATATATCAATAAATGTTATATACCTACTAAAGTACTTATATTAAAGTAGTTACACTAAAATTAAATGTGGCTTGTAATGATCATTTTCTTCCCGTCTGGAGTAGCAGGGGTTAATCAGGAAAGGCTAGGTCTCCAATGTATGCAGAGATATCTCTGATGAAGCAGTAGCGAAACTAGTTCGATTTGGACTTGCAAGACACTGTAGCTCCCTGTGACGTCTGACGTGTGGATTCCCCTTTGCTGAAGCTGCCGGCTGTTTGATCCGTGGAAACCAGTGTGTGGATGCGGATGCTGCCGAGACACTGCTGTAACATCTCCTCCAGGCACTCCTGACCGTGCGCAAGGCACAGGGGAGCAAGAGAGGTGCAGTATCTCCAGTCATTCAGAAACGGAGGTGACGGACACAGCTGACATCACTGAAGGGGGCTGTGGACTCTAAAATCTGGTGTGAGCAGGACTACCATCACAGTGGAGAAGCCAACTACCACACGCTGGGAAGCTATCCAAAACGCTGTTTTGATACATATCGGCTCTAAGTGCAATATTGTTCTAACCAGTCTCTAGTTAAATGTATTGTGCCATGCTCTTTTTCTCTTCTTTCCATTGCATACTCTTTATACATTGGAGACCTAGCCTTTCCTGATTAACTTCTGCTATTCCGGATGGGATGAAAGTTATCATTACAAACCACATTTAATTTATAAGTGCAAGTACTTTATTATAAGTACTTTAGTAGGCATATAATCTTTATTGATGTATTGTCTTCTTTTGCAATTATCTGGACTATCCTCAACAACACCTGAGTCAACACGCCGGAGGACACACTTCTTCTCTGCTCACATTTGGAGGGACGTGGAACTCCCTCCTGGACTCTGGCTGCTGGACTTAAGTATAACTATATTGGACTCTTTAATCTTCCTCTATTTACACATTTGTGTTGTGTTTACACTTGACTTTTTGTTTATTTAATAATTTTAGGATAGTGAGTAGCGCTACTTTCCCTTTTTTATTTTATTTCATGAGATGACCCAAACAAAATCATGTCTGTACATCAGAATGCGCCATCTCTACTGGATTCAAGATGAGGAGAGGCAAATCTGTTTCTCTTTAGCTGGGCTTTCAATAGAAAAATATGAAGCCACCCAAACACCAGATTTCAAGTATTATTCCTACCATTTATGCAAAATGGCAATACAAGATTTTACACAGAAATAGCCTCCCCTATTGGGGGAAATCTGTATTCTAATTAAAATTCATGATAGCTGTGTGTGTTTACCTGACTAGCACCTTTGTTCGTTCCCATCTGTAAGCTTATTGTCGTCTGATCAAATGGTTTATCAGTTTGCATCTTTGGGTCATAAAGATGTCGTCTGGTCCCATAGGCTGTCATACCTGCTTGACTTGCACATTTGTTGGTTCCCATCTAGAAACACAAAAATAAAACAAAATGAAGGCTTTAAAAAAAACAGGCCAGCAGTACAAATGCAAGTAATATTACACTTTAATTATCTATTGAGAGGTAAAGCAGCATTGTAGGTTGATATCCAAAAATACCAGTACTATAAAGACCTGATCCTGCAACTAGAAGGCTTCAAAATGTGTGGAGGATTAAAGCAGCAATCCCAGCTGTAAAGGTTTTTTGATTAAATATTGTCAGAACTGTGAGGTTCCCAGAGATCTTTAATAATACCCCATTTTTCCCAGCAAGTTGTGGAAACAATATGGTGGCCGATGTTGAGGCTTGCTTCAATGACAAATAGAAAAGCAACAACATCAAACCCTAATGGCCATGTTTGTAGTCCACCACCATATTTAATGTTTTGTGCCAAACTGGCGTACTCAAAAAAACATCTACATCTCCAAGGTCCACAGATGGACCACTGATCAACTCCAGGGGACCTCCCAGTTCATGCAAGTAAAAATAGAAGAGAAGAGGTCACTGGGGAGATTGTTACTTTAAGCCAGTGGTTTTAAACCTCTCTTTGGTTAGGGAACCCCAGAATTTAATTTTGACATTCTGGGGAACCCCAACCTTTGCCCCCCATTCCCCCTACGCTCCCTCTCCCCTGTGCGCACCCTCCCATTCTCTCTAACCTCCTGTCTGGACCAGTTCAGGAGTGAAACACCCCTTTCCCCCCCTCGAGGGGTGCTCATGGAACCCTGGTTGAAAACCACTGCTTTAAGGAGAGATAAATAGGATAGATAGGCTAGATACCGCTCGACAGACACAGATATAATAAAAATTTAAAAAGTCATGAAACAAAGTGATAGACCTACGTTTATCTCTGTAGAATACAAAATCTAAAAGTTGGATTTTGTTTTACACCATGAAACATATACAAATATATTCAGGGACAATACAAGGAGCTTTCAAAAGAACTATTCATCCCACGGGCAGTACAAAGGACTCGGGCCATCCCTTAAGGTTGGAGGAAAGGAAATTTCACCAGCAACAAAGGAAAGGGTTCTTTACAGTAAGGGCAGTTAAAATGTGGAATTCATTACCCATGGAGACTGTGATGGCAGATACAATAGATTTGTTCAAAAAAAGGTTGGACATCTTTTTAGATGGGAAAGGTATACAGGGATATACCAAATAAGTATACATGGGAAGGATGTTGATCCAGGGATTAATCCGATTGCCAATTCTTGGAGTCAGGAAGGAATTAATTTTTCCCCTTAATGGGGGTTTTTTGTTTGCCTTCCTCTGGATCAATAAGTAAGTATAGATATAGAATAAAGTATCTGTTGTCTGAATTTAGCATAGGTTGAACTTGATGGACGTACGTCTTTTTTCAACCTCATCTACTATGTAACTATGTAACATTACATTTTCATAAGCAGATAACATTAATAGAGGATCAAGGTGCTTTTTACCAGTCACTGCAACATCAAAGACCAACAATTTTCTTTGTATATCACTACGGGTCACATGTTCAACAAATTTACATAAACCATGGAAAAATGTAGCGCACAATAAGTGTTAAATATAACTGTATATGTAATGTAATTTTACCTGTAAACCAATAACACTTTGTCCTGCTTTCATTTTTTCATCATCAAATTGCCTTTTTTGCTTTTCTGCATACTTGACACCGATATCTGCTGTAGTGTGAAATCCTCTAGTCTTTGCCTACAATGAGCACAAAATGCAACAAAGTTTTCAATTGAACTTTGTCATCTTTGTCACATTTAAAGTCCAAGTCTTGTATCACCCCCCTCCCCCCCCCCCCCCCCGTGTTCATTACATTTAGAGGCGGATTATATAAAGTCTGACTTAAATGGGAGATTTGGGCCAATCACTATGCCATCTGTTGCTACTGACTTTATAGAATCAGCTCCCTTAAATTGTGCGATCCCTTGTAGCTAGTCAGATTGGTTTAGGGAAGGCTATGACTGTTACATTTACAAAATGAGGTTTCCCAACAGTGCTAAAAGCAAAGCTTTGGCTGCTTCCATTTTTGGGGAAATTACAAATGGAATTTCGTAGGTCCCTCTAAATGGGGAAGTGTGACTATCAAGTGTTTACTTTACTCTTATCCCACTCCTCTCCTTATTAAAAGCTAAAAAGTAGGTGTATAGAGAGGGCTCCAACTTTAACAGTGACAGAAAAAATGGGACCAGCCAGAGGGGAAAAAAAAAAAATTAAACCCATGCCAAGTCTCTGCAAACAAGTTTTGAAACCAACTTCAACAAAAAATACTTATAGGTGTAATACAAATTTGGGTTAAACAATTGCCCAGATGCAACACCTTAAACATGTTCACTTTGGGCATAGCCCCTTTAAGAGTTTGGATCTTTATTTATGGATGACGCAATTTCCGTATTAAAACTAAATGCTACCAATTACTTTGTTTGCTTACAATTCATGGTCTCCTCTGAATTCTATTTCAACTGCTTTGGTTTAATGAAGCCTAGTTACCAAGAGCAAAGGCTAGACTAATGAAAGACAAACATGTACATGTGCTTACCAGACCAGCTAAGCCCACCAAAGATGTCTGAACCTGGGTCATGTTTCCATTCTCAAACAGGTCATTGGCTTCAAAATTATCATGGGGCTTCATTCCATACTCCTGCATAGCCCTAATAAAGTTCCCAATGTTCTCCAACTAGAGAAGAAAGTTATACTATTAGAGACTGCATTGTCCAACAAATAAATAAACACATTAAAATCCCAGCTTTGGGATAATAGGAATTATGAGCAACTAAGTTTTATTTACTGGAAATTGGTGGGTGTCCCCAGCACTCAGAAAATATAAATAATAATTCAACACAGAAATATGTCAAAATGATATTGTAACAACACTTGTACGGAATATATACAGTCACAGATTCTACAATAATAACTACCTTTAGGGATCTAAGTGTACAAACAAACCAGACCAGCATGAGAAGGGAGGGGAACAGAGAAAAAAAAAAGGGGAGAAAAATGTGAGGGAAAATGCCACAATAGGCAAAAAGCTGTGGTGGAGCTGGGGGGATGCGCAATGTTTTGGGGCACAATTCCCCTTCCATAGGCCAGTTCCCACAGATACTCCAAAAAAAAGGAGGAACCTGCGGTACTTCCCTTTAACCCAAACCACAAGTCTCCCTCCGTATAAAATGATGAAATCACTACACCAAACGATGATACAAGGTTGTACTACCAAAGGCAGGGAAATCACTTGTAAAATCAACCTTAAGAGAACTAAAGCCCAAATCATGCACCAGTACAGTGTATATGGTACATAGATATAGGTTAGAGTGTAAGCACTACTCTTATGCACAAATGCAAGCACATAACCAGCAAGGGGTCAAAATATAATAAAAGCAGGGACAGAGTCAATAACAGAGAGAACCTATATGAATAACCTTATGGGGAACTGGCCCAATGTTTCGGAACAAAATACACGATCAGTGCTGCAAATCCGTCTATGTAGCCACCAGTCTGCAGCTACACATACGGATTTGCAGCATATAGAGTGTCACACGTATGGCCCATACATTACATTATTTGGGTGGAACATTTGCTTCCTTGCTCTAGCGTTTTTGCTAGAATTCACTAGGGCTTTTACCCATGGTTTGATTTCCCTGCCTTTGGTAGTACAACCTGGTATCGTTTGGTATAGTGATTTCATCATTTTATTTTACGGAGGGAGAATTATGTGGTTTGGGTTAAGGGGAAGTACCACAGGTTCCTCTTTTTTGAGGATCTGTGGGACCGGGCTTTAGGAAGGGGCATTCTGCCCCGAAACATTGCCCCACCACAGCAGCTACTCTTTTGCCTATTGGTGGCATTTCCCCTCACATTTCCCCCCTCCCCCCTTTGTTCCCCCTTCCCCTCCCTCTTACGCCAGTCTGGCTTATGTTTGTACACTTAGATCCCTAAATATAGTTATTGTAGAATCTGTGACGGTATATATTCTGCACAAGTGTTATGTTACAATAACATCATTTTGACATTTCAGTGTTGAATATTTATATTTTCTCTTTGAGTGCTGAGAACACCCACCAATTTCCTGCATTAGTTTTGGGAGGGTCCCGTCATTCCCGTGCACCTTACGTACTTTATCTTTATTAAGCCATGGAGTGCTGCCTATAACACCATATTTGTTGTAAGTTTTATTTACTTATTCACATATATTTAAGTCTGCAGAAGGTGGATATGATTCCATAAAGCAGAGAAATACAACCTCTTTAGAACCTTAATCCCTCTGCTGCCAGATGAACAACTGATACAGATGCTGCCCAGTTACACTGAATTCTTTTAATTGATCGATATAGAAGATGTAGATAGGAGAGATAGTAGTCAGATGTAATGTTCTAGATCTTTAATGCCGATTAAAGGCAAAGTCAAATTGTACAAAGCAAAAACACTGCATCTTGACATTTGTTAAAATAGAGTGTGGTGGTTTTATTTTAAAGCAGAACCACCCCCCTACTATACCCATCCCCCAGAGCTAAACAGCATTATTTTCACACCGGTAACAGGGGTGCCCCGAGCAGAAGCTAGTATGATTCAGCTCCAAAGACACACACACACTGTAAAAAGCAGCAGGCAGAATTGATGCTTTGTTACTTTTCTTGATAAAGCCAGAAAGTTTGAGATGCATTTTTTCTGTAAAAATATTGCAACTCTTAAAATAGTCAACAGTATACCTAAAATAACAACAACAACGTTTGCTTACATGGTTTCTCTTAAATTATGCAAAATTCTATACATGGGACATGTATACCTCTTGTTGTATAGATCAAATAATGACTATTACTGCATAAAACCAAATAGCCAACTTGAAAACAAAGCCTATTCTATGTTGCATCTAAGCAAAAAAACAAGATGAATTTTTAACTGATCAAATTCAGTTACATTTTTAAAACCCTTCATGAGTTTACATAAATGTAATATTTTACGTTCAATATTTTAAAAATACACAGAAAGTGTTCAATATTTTAAAATACACAGAAAGTCCATTAAATTCTTTAAAACCGCAAACGGTAAAGACCCAAAATGCTTCATACCTTATGCCAGTTTATTTTAGCAGCATTGATTTTCTTTACTGATCCAGGCTTCAGTTTATTAATGAGACTAAAAATACAAAAATAAGCATGCTTAGAAAATAGCCTTTTTTTTAGCATATCTGTATTTAATACATTATTGGAAACACTATAACGAAAGAAACTCACAAAATCGAGCAAAGTTAGGTAATTAGTTCTAATTTATATTAGAACTTGGCTCAAGATTAAAGTGTGTGTGCGTGTGCGCGTGTATAAACAATTTGGCATGGAAGTCACCTTACAGATCTAGCTAAACATATTCCTGCTTTAAGTTATCTTATCACAGATCTAACATGCTAGGGTAAAGACCAAGAATGTATTTCTATCAACATTCCTTTAAAAAATAAAAATGAAATGTACTAGTATTGACTTTGTAAGATTTGATGCAGACTATAAAAATTAATAGTGTGCTTACTTGCAGAGAATGACACCATCCCTCAAGCCAAGTTGGAAGTTTTCACCAATTCTCATACCAGTTACGTCTTCTATCCAGAGACGTAGATCCTCTTCTACCTGAGAGTCATATTTCAGAGCAATCTGAAAAACAAAACAAGAATGTCTATCATTTTTATATCTTTACCAAACGTGACAGAATTTAAGATTGCTTATGAGCCTTAATAACTAGAACGGCTTCATGAAGAAAGTTAAAACAAACACTGTTTTACTGTATGTTATAGCATACATTGTCATAACATTTAGAAGACAACGTTCTGTATCAGCAAACAACCACTGCAGTCTCTGTATAATGTACTTAGAACTTCATTCAGTAGAAACATTGGAACTGCTGAAGGCTGAAATACAATCTATATTAATGCTTCCACACAGCAGCAGCACTAAAGATTTCTACTGGCGGAGGGTGATAATCTGTTTAACCCCTCTTAACCAGTGTTCATAGCAATGATATGCACATTCTTTGTGTACCTAAAGATTACACATTAAAGCAAATCCTTTTTGATCCACATTAATGTGTTTCTTTGGCCTAATGCCTCCCCTTGCTCTCTGCCTCCAGTGTCTATCACAAGAAGATTTGGAAAGCCCTGCATGACAGGAACTCAGGGTTCCACATTTCACCTTGTGGTTGCCTGCCTTCCCTCTGCACCTCAGTGACACAAAGGTAAACAAATGCTCCCACAATGTAGCAAGATGATTATATTTCTATATTGGTATTCTCTAGTAACAGAAAGCAGCAATGTGCTGTTAGACCATACAAGCCCTGCCAGTAAGGTTCAAAGCAGAGCTCAGCCTTTACAGTGCCCAGGTATGCCATCCTCTGTTCTCTTCTCCCTCTGCCGCCTGACATCATCCTTCTCTCCCACCGGCAGACATCCTCTGCCATCCTCCTCTCCCTCCACCACTGGCTGACATCCCCCTACTTTGCTGGCTGATGTCTTCATCCGCCGCCGGCTGCCATCCTACTCTGTTGCCCTGCTCCTGCCATTCTGTGTCCTCTTCTCCCGCCACCACGAAAGAAGGTGGGGGCGGGTGATTGACGAAGGAGCAGAGCGGGACGGAAGTACCCAGTACCAGCACGCTGTGCCAGATCCAGGTAATTTCCAGTACTAAAAATATGGCCGGGTATCTGGTACATCAGTCAGGGGTGCGCCACCCCCAGGGCAAGATTTGGGGGGGGGAGTGGAAGAGGTAGGCACGGGCGGTTGCAGAGGCCCCGTGCTCCTCCCAAGGCATTTAAATTAAAGGCCGGGGGATCGCGATGCCCCTGCAACACTCCCTTACCAGGATTCAGCCGGCTGTGATGCATCGCCAAGGCAACACGCATCAAATGACGCCGCGGGTCACGCGACGTGACACCACATGACCCCGCAGCATCATTTGACGTGGATGTAAAGTAGGCGGGGGAGCGAGAGCCGGGGCAGGCAAGACAGAGGGGCGCAGTAGCAAAAGTTTACGCTCCCCTGTGGTAGATCACTAGGTGAAATCATTTAGGTGGTGTGGGGCGAGTGTAATTTAAACATACTTTGCATATCCCATTGAGCACAGGTTTCTCCAGATGTTAGGAGGTTGGTTTGAGGGGACATATATAATGCTTGGGACTCTACTAAAATAGGCATATCTCCAGCACAGTTCATATTTCAGGGTTTAAAAATGTTTGCGGCATGAAAACGGGAGATTCAGGTGAATACGTCTACATTAACTGTGCAATCCACCTTCGAATGTGTGCACAGAACACATTTTGGTAAACAAACAAAAAATGGTATTCACTTCTCCACATAAGCTCACCTGGGCAGGAACCTTTACACCTTTTGTTTCAGCATGTGATCATGCATGTTATTATATTCTATATTGTACTGTTACTTTCATGTCTTCCTGCTGTATAATGCGACTGCATTACGAAGTAAATTATAAATAAGCATATTCTGCATCAGAACGGTTCATTAGTTCACTTAAAGCTATCGACCAAGCAATATCCCACACTTTTTTTATTAATAAATCAATTCTGTACTATGAGAAAATACTTTTTTTTTTAACTCTGAATGACATTTGTGTATTATAATGTAACAAGCATTTTTTGTTTCTATAGCAACCATTTACAAAGTCACATCCCATTCCTCGTCTGAAACAGGCTCTGGCACACCCTTTATGAGCCCTGCCCCCTCTAGCAGTGCACCAATTGTATCTAGTGACTGCCTGGTCACATGATCTTCCCCACAGACCTTTGCATCTTTGGTTCTTTTCTGCTGCACTGACAGCCAGTTAGTTAGTTAGTGAACCCCTGAGCCAAACCTTCGCCGATCAATCACAGTGGAATTAATCGATTGGCAACAGCACTAATTACTTATTGTGTGAATTGTATTGATGCACCTATTAAAGGGATTTGATTTTTTTATTATTTAAACAGCAGCTTGGACTGCTGCTTTGATGAGCTACAGTCCATACAGTTAAATGAGAAAATGATGAAAGAAAGCAGCAATTCCACCTAACTAGCCCCATAAGGGGTTAAAAAACAATAATGGAAAGCAGCCAGGATATCAGCTTTAACAAGGTAAATATGTTTACACCAAGTCCTTCAGTATGTGAAGCAAAAATGTGATTTAAATCAGGAGTGCCTTTAACATTGAGAACACACGGTTAATACACCAACAGCTGCACAATGTTACAAGGAGGCTCGAGATCTTTTATACTCCTTATTCGAACAATTACTGTGGAGATGAGCAGCAAAAAAAAAAATGTATCCATGGTAATTGCAGACAGAAATAGTGCTCACTGCAACCTTTTTAACAGAACTCAAAAGCAATGAATATCCGGTGCTATCCAGACAGACGCACTGATCTGGGCCTGTCGTGCTGGACTTTGTTTAAACCTAAAAACAAGATGGGATATAACCAACTTTTAGGTTCAACAGGAAATTGATTTGTGCTTCTTCATAAACACTGTATTCCTGATTTGAAGTTCTGCTTCCCATTTCCCCCCTACAAGCTACAATACTATTGTTTATTTTTATTTTTTTTATTACAATAGGGCTTTAACTGGCAGCCCACAGGTCAAATCTGGCCAGCAAAAGCCTCCGAGTGACCCTTGGGTTCTGTGTATCCTATTATCTTCTATTGTAGTTGCTCAGGTAGCCAAGATCATTTCACACAAAAAATTTGCAAGGCAAGGTAATTAAATATATATGGTAAAGGTGTATAATTAAGTCTTTAAATGTATTAAAAATGAAATACCTGTGGCCCTTTTACTCCTTTTTTTGCCATGTCATGGCTGGACCCTTTGGAAAGCTGAATTACAAAGTAAACGCCTCTTCCTGAAGGTAATTTTTCAGGAAATAGAAACACTTGAAATCAATGAGGCTTATGGTGATTTCTATAAATGGATAATAATCAAGTTCCCCACTAATGTTATGTAAAAAATGTGCAGACAAGCACCAACCAAATGGATGTGTCCAAAAGGGAAAACATTTGTTGTGTAAATATACCATGCTTGGAGTATTTGGCATTGTTCTCTTTAAAGCAGACCCCCAATATCCCCCCCCCCCCCTCCCCTCACAAGGGACAGTGTCAGCAGTCTGAACAACCGCAGTGAGATAATCAATAGCAAAGTGCAGTTTCACACACATTCACTTTTCGGCAAACGTAACAAATATATGGTAGAGATGTTCTACTAAATATCTTGAAAATTTAGGTCTTTAAATGTATTTAAGACAACTTTACAATATTCTTTTGACCGCCCTCGTAATTTTTCGACTGATCTAGCCGCTTTGGAAAACTAGTCAAAGTGCAGTGCTCTAGAGTAAGCATATAGAACTGCAGACTTGGCAGTTTAATTCATTAAACTGCGATAGTGCCTCCGTCAACACTATCACCATTTTATGAATAACCCCCTTCATGCTCACTTGAAATTGTTATGACCCAGCCTGACATGCATACATAACATTGTAATAATATATACAGAGCTTCATAAATACACAGACTACACTAGGCGATATGGGGGGAGACACCCACACATCCAGCTAGTGGGAGAATAGGGTGCACTAGGGGAGTAATCAGATAGTAAGAGGGTATCAGAGCCAGAGAATCACTCATGAGATTGGCAAAGGAAAGGCCCCAAAATGACATGCACTCTATTCAAGGGGTGCGCAAACTTTTGCTCCTGCACACCCCTGCCTTGTGTCCCCCGGTGCTCGCCCCTCACCCCCCCCTTCACTCAGTGTGGCGTCAAATGACGCGCTGGGCCATGTGATGTCACGTGACGCGCAGCATCATTTGATGCAGTGTTGCTATGGCAATGCGCGTGTGATGTCAAGCCACATGAGACGCTTCCAGGCGCCGACAATCACAGTAAGTTGAGGTTCCAGAGGCCTCACGCTATCCCCTGGCATTTTATTTTTATGCCTTGGGGAAGAGCATGGGGAATCTGCAACCGCCAGCACTCCCCCAGAAAAATGTTGCGCCCCCAGTTATATTCTAATGTATAGAAACCAAGTGATTGGCTAATGACCGGTAGAGAGCGGAGGGTTACCCAGTGCTAGATTGCAGCAGCTCACTGGTGATGAAATATACAAACGTCCTGTACAAAAATTAAATAAATACATTTTTTTTTAAACCACAATGAATGTGGTCCTACGGACTGCACTAGCCAGCACGACTGTCTTAGGCCATCAAAATTAGATGTACAATCACACTTGTGGTTTTTTTTTGTTTCTATGTCTCACTCATTTCAGCTTTCCTCCCACCTCCTTCAAGCCCTTGCAAACAGACACACACCAGACACACACCCGCCAGACACACAAGACACGATTTTTTGGCATCCTCATGTCTTGTTTAACAGCTAAGGTTTAAAATTTACTCCGTCTAAAACCAAATGACAAGTGCAGACACATTGTTTCCTCCTCCCTTCCAGCCGCCCCTTTTTTCCTTTATATTAGAAGGGCCGCCAGGAGTGGTTCTTTGTCCTGTGGTTCGACATCATAAACTAAAACAAGTATTGCTGAAAGTACTGAAATGATGAGATGGGTCCGTGGGTGGAAACAGGAGGAAAAAGAGGGCACAAACCAGGAAGGCAAATGCACTAACTTATGGCGAGTGGTGTGTGCATTTATCCAGCCCTGAGAAATAAGTGTATACATTATCGCGCACAAAGCTTTTTTTTCTCTTTAGAAATCTAATGTTTCCTGCCTTTTACCTTTTGACTTTTAATCGTGATCAGAATTAAATCCTTCCTTTTCTATAGCTGCATAGAGGGGGTTCAAATGGATAAGGAAAAGCACTGGTAGCTTTCAATATTTTGCCTAGTCAATCTTGCTTGGCTCACTCCCCTAAGCTAATCAAAGATCTGAAGAGGATTAAAAGTGCATGTTTATATTCTGCAAAACTTTATCACGTCAGCTTTCCGAGGAGGAACCTCAAACAGTACATCTTTTTATCAAATAAATTTGAAAAAGTACAGAATGAATTACATCAGTGAAAGCTTTCATGTTTCATTGTAACTTCAATATAACTTGGTAATTGTGAATAGTGTTTCAAGTAATATCACCTAATTAAAAAAATGGATAGTTCTACAGCAACTAATTACAAGAAACAACCTGTTCATTTTTACTAGTTTGTGAACACTTCCATTAAGCCCTAAACATGAATAACTTAAGATCTCTAAACAAAGAGAAATAGAATTGCATTGTAGCGTTTCAATTTATCGAGAGGAAAAAAGAAACACTTAACCAATGCAAATCCCTGCAGTCCCATGATTGTAACTTGCCCAACCTTTAAATGTCTCTGGTTCCGCCAACCGAGCTACAGCTGCTAAAGAGAAAAAAAACTTGCTCGACATTGACGACTTCAAGCAGCAATCCATGCTAAAATGCCTCCTTCTCCCTCTAAGCAGGATGCAGGGGGTCTCCGGAACTGCACCGCATTATAATTTCACATTCAGGGATCCCCTGTTTTCAGGGATACTTGCCTCCGTAGGTGCTGCCGGTCCCTGGCTCTCCCGTGGCACGCAGGCCAATATGACGCCACAATGTATTATTTGTATGAAAACGAGTGCTACTAGGATGTAGCGAAAACGAGTGCTACTAGGATGTAGCGACATGTGAATTGCAGCCAGGAGGCAGCCGTGGCCGTGAGCGATTCGACCTCATTGGCTGAACCGCTCACATTACGCGTCAGTCGTCTGCTGAGAATAAAATCCTAGGTCTGTTCTCCTGTCTGCCGCCCTGCAGTTCCAGTCTGTGTGCGCGTCGAGCTAGGCATGTACACATTCATTGTATTGTACCAATTTGTTGTTGAGCTGCGCGGCAGCGCCCGGTCTGCAGTTTTCTGTATCACGGCCTAATGGAGGGAGAGCCGTCTTAATAGCCTGATCATTCACATGTGCTCAGCAAGAACTGCAATTAAAAAGGTGAGCTTGAAAACAGAGGAGGGTTCACTAACCCCCGGTTGCTTTACCAACTGAAATTAACACAACTCCTGTAAACTCAGAACCCAAATCCACTGTATCATATATTTTGTATGTGTTTGTCAATTTCAGTTGGTAAAAAGACTTGGAGGTTAGTGTTTTCTAGCTCGCCCATTCCACCTTTTTAATTGCAGTTTTTGTAGAGCACCTGTCAATGACCAGTCTACGAAGACAGCTCTCCCTCCATTAGGGAGGTTATGAGAGCTTTTTGCAGGGGGAGCAGATGGGCCATACCGTAAAGTGGTTGTAGACTTAAAATACTTTGACAAAGAATTTAACTAAATGACCCTTGCTAATGAGAAGATATACAGATGAGTATTTAGCATAAGGCCATTTTGTCATTGTTTCTGAATGTTGCTATAAACCAATGGTGTAATCAAGTTGTCCATAGCCTTCATTATCCTCACAAATACAGTGTTTACTGATCTGTTTAGACAGCTCAGGCAGAGAATGGTTCCAAATCTTCTATACATGCATACCCCGCTTTAAGACTATAGAACCTGTTACAAATGCATTATTTACATCAGTTATGCACGTATATGACGATTGCAGTACAGGACATGCATCAAAGTGGGAAAAAGGCAGTGCTTCACTTTAAGTACATTTTCACTTTACATACATGCTCCGGTCCCATTGCGTACGTTAATGCGGGGTATGCCTGTAGTCTCTGGAAATTCTAGACTTTCCTGCAGAGAATGGGTTAATCCAACGTACATACATACAGTATAGAACGTCACACACTATGTGCCTTCTAAAATGATACGTTTCAAGGACATGCAAATGGTTTCACCAGCTTATTGACAAGAATGTTTAAGTTATGGAAAGTGCTTTTAACTTTCTGAACGGAGAACCAAAAGGAAAAGTTTCACATGACCTCACTATGGAAAAATCTGCTTCAAATTTCGCCACAACTCCTGGATTTTTGCCAATGTTATAAACTTTTCTTCATGGTTTTAGGAGTGGGAATTTCAAAAGCTTTCCTTAAAAGGACGTGTTCGACACAGGATCTTATCCACTTGCACAACTAATTTGCCCCAATACGGCTGGGGTCACAAGAAGTTCAAAAGAATAAAAATATTTGACTGTCAAAGTCCCTCAGAATCTGCCAGAAGATCTGAACAGCCATTTTGTTTCCCCTGGAGCGGCAGAGACACCAATAGTATCTTGTCAAACAAAACCTTTGTCGAGCGCAGACAGTGATAAAAGGGGAACACATTTTCCAAAATGCCAAGACAAAAACTGGTATAGCAAAGGCATGGTAAGCATTCAGTCTCAAAAATAAAATTCAGCCAGTAACAAATGCCTTGACCAAAAGTTTTATGATACGTAACATTATTGTACCCCACCCTGAAAAATTAAGTTCTCAACTCTCTCCATAGGAGTCTCAAACATTCTCCTCCAGAAAACAATACAGAGCTTGCTAGCTGAACAGTCTACTGCAGAGCAATATGCTTGTGGGCTCCTCAAGCACAGAAAGGAAACAATATCACCCGGTTAGGAAATGTAGCCAGGGGAAATTATGCTAAAGAAGCATCTGCTTCAGTTCAGATGTACTTACAGTCAGTCAGATGTTTGCAGACAGTAGTCGCAATTACATCAGCCATTGGAATTTGATATTCCTCAATGCGGCAGCTTTGTGCTAATGGAAGAGACTTGTCCATCATGGTAAGGTGTTTAGGAGTAACTTTAATTCAATCAAGGTTCAGCCAATAATCCTATAAGAAATCTTCTTAATCTGTATGATTAGAGAGTCACTTGACAGTTTGTAAAAATACTAATGCTTTAATTGAAGGCAGGCTGTTGTAAAACCAATGTCAATGTTTTATATGTTGTTTTAGTTCGTAACTACATACAGTATGTAGCACTATGCTTGTGAAATTTTCTACCAGAATGATGGAAGGGGTCATTTACTTTTAGATTTTAGATTTATTTTGTAATGTCCTGAAAAGAGAGCAGTCATATGCATAACATCTATTTTAAAGCAGGGCGTTTTCGGAGCTGAACTGTTTTATTTTCACCTCCGGTTCGCCCTGCTTCCCGACATACTTACCTCTGCACGTACTGCCCGTATCCCTGTGCAGTTTAAGTGTCCCGGTCACGCTGGCCAATAGGAAGCTGCAATTGATTACATCATTGCTTCCTATTGGCCCGCGGGACATAAAGAAGACATTTTGTTAGGCACAGTTCTCTGGCTGCAGGTACTGCCACCTCTACAGAGGTAAGTATATTGGGAAGCAAGAGGTCCCCAAATATGAAATTAACAGTTCAGCTCCGGAGACGCCTCCCCCCCTATAAAGCCTATAATTAAAAATATATTTATTTTTTTCAATGCATGTAGTGCGGCTTTAAAACGGACATAAGTTAGAACTTTGATGGCCCCTCTTCCTTTGCAATTCTCACAATAAAAATGGTCAAATTGCATCACACACCTCTTTCACTTTACTTATTTTTAGCATTCAATGCATAACAGAACTT